>NW_020229894.1:1897836-2121521 GCF_003227715.2 Harpegnathos saltator
TCAACTTTTAACAATCGTTATCCTTGATAATGACAGCTAATTTCGACTCTGCGTCGGCACGAACAAAGCGTGTCTTCGCTCGGACGACACGCACGCGCGCGTGCGCGCGGCTCCTTATTTTCACGATCGAACGTGCGAACTCCGAAGATACAAAAATACAGTGATCGATAACAAATGAAAAGGAGAAAAGAAAAAAAATCGTCCTCACCCTCCGCGAAGCTCTCCGATCGAGGCTCGCGCGGCGAAAACGTGTGTGTTGTACAATAACAATCGGCCGGGCGCATTTCTTATCACTCGCTCGGCCTTCAACGCGAAACGGTTATGTAACGATTCACAAGTAAAAAAGAAAAAGAAAAGAAAAAGAAAGGAAAAGTCAACAGCAACAACGATCGGGACGAAAGCTTACACGGAAACATCAATCAATGCTAAAATGTACACGATGCCTAATCACGTTTTCGAGTCTCTCACGATATTTGCCAATTCTTTCCCTCCATTTCCGACAAATCCCCGTCGTCTCACTTCCGTGTGACGTTCTACCCTAATCGCGTGCAGTCCTTTCTCTTTTCCTTCTCGCATCGTGCGTAACCACTTTTGTTCTCTTCCATCAAGTTTATCGCATGAAACCGGAATAGTAAAAACTACGTAAAAAATCTCCTTACGTTCAACGAGAAACGTTCGTTAAGCGCGGAAACACCGAAAGAAGACACAAATCAATATTACACATAAAAGAAAATTATGATAATAATAATAATAAAAAGAAACAAACGTGACTCAGAGGTGGTGGAGGAGGAGAAGGAGGAGAGAATACAGGAATGAATGATGCCCCCTGCACTCGTCGAATCATTCATCGCGATTTTTCGTTCGCGTCGCCACTTGTAAGAAAAGAAAAACAGAACGACGGTGAGCAAACGAGGAAAGAGAGCGTGTTCCGCTTCTCTCGACGAGCTCTCCCTCTCTCTCTCTCTCTTTCTCTCTTTCTCTCTTTCTCGCTACCTCGCTACCTCGCGGACGGCGAGAGGTTCGATTTTACAGGGCCCGATCGATCGTCACTCATCCAGGATTCATCGTCGATTAATTTGCCGATCGATGAACGCCGCGCGCGCGACCGGCTCGGGTGTACACGTGACGCGAGGGAGGGGGGGACCAAGTCCCTGCTCGTACATGAGGAGGCTTTCGTGCAGCAGTGTGTATGTGTGCGTGTATGCGCGCGCGCGCGTGATAACGTTGCAGGAGCTGGTCGCTGCGAGTACTTTTTCCAGCCACGGGAGGAAGAACGCGTTGAATCGCTCGGCTCGGACAATAACCGCCTTCGCGTGCGGAATCCTTCGGCTACGAGTAACAATGACGCGCGATTAATCGCGATAGCCGACGGGGAGCGCGGCGACGATGCTCGCGGAACAGCGTCGCCTCGGACGATGAAAGGCCAACGAGAAGCGCCGGGCGCTGTATCGAAATTACGCACCGAGCAAGATCATCCAAGGTCGAGTGTTTCAGCGATAACAATAACGAGGGAGAGAGTAACCGGTGGAAAACCAAGGAAAATATCGATCGACGACAATAGCGGGACGTCCCATCGGGCGAATATCGTATTTTCGCCGACGTCGCGCCGGCGGAAAATACCGGGAAACGAGTATCCGCGCCGAGGGAGATATACCCTTCAAACTTCCACAGCAGCAGAAGTTTCAAATGTTCTCGACGATTGTAAATCGTCATCACGGTGCAATCGGACCGAAAATCAGATTTTTATCATCAACAAAACTGCGTCGTGAAGCACGAGGCCTCGCGGGAATCGACCATTCGCAACGATATTAACCGTTTCTACCGCGTATGCTCTCTTCCCCCCCCTCTCTCTCTCCCTTTTTTTCTTCGCTCTACGTTGCAACGCGCGGCGACAACGACGATCCTCGAGCGTCCTGTAGATGAAGACTCGCGTCGACCGTCGTAGCCGTAAAAAGAGGAGACGCTCGTAGAAGTTAGCGTTTGCGGAAACTCACTTGAGGTGAGAGACGCGACGCGACGAAGCGAGGTAAAGCGAAATGAAGCAAGACGGGACGAGACGAGGGCCGCGGAATAGGTCGTCGCGGCGGCGCGATCGAGCGTCAGCGCTCGGCGAGAGATACGAGGGGCGTCCAGGAAGGTTGAGGGGTAGGAAACTGCGGCGGGGGGGGGGAGGGGGCAGTGGTGGCAGCAGTAGTAGTAGTAGTGTAGTAGAGCGATAGGCGATAGGCCGGCAATAGAGGCACTCCGGCTGCGCCGGCGGCTGGATCTCCTTAGCATTAACACGCGATATACCTGAAAAACCAGTTTGCGGGCTTTTTATTAGGCCTTTACTTTCGCTCGCGAACTGAAAGTAAGAGTGAGCGAGCGAGGCGAACGAGGCCTGTTAGCGAGCGAGCTAACTAACGGGGTCACCAGTCGATACGGATACGCACGTAAACGGAGACACACACACACACACACACACACACGCACGCACACGCACGCACGCACAGACGCATACATACGCGCGCAGGGGTATACAGAATATACAAGAAAGAGAGAATGATAAAGAAAAGGAGCGAGAGTCAGAGACGCAAGGAGAGGACAAGATAGAAGATAGCACACACGCGCACGGCATGTAATAGCGCGCGTGTGTGTGCGCGCGCGCGGATGGACCCGAAGGAGAGTGCGCGCGGCCGACCACGTTTATCTCCATCTCTCTTTTACCCTGCCGGCACCTCCGCGTATATATAAAACGCATATACACACGCGGACGCGCACGGGCACATCCACGGCGAGTGCGCGCGGCAGCGCAACGCGCCGTCGCGTCATTGCCGCTGCCGCGCGCTGACACTCTCGCGCTGCTCGCGGTATTAAATAATTACGGGATCTAATAAAGAAAGTTATGCAAGCCGCCGCCGCCGCCGCCGCCGACGCGGGAAAGAGGGCCCCGTTGCGCGACGAGGAGAGCAGCGCATCGGTCGATCGTGATGTTACATAGTAACGCGTTCACGTTAGCGTTTCTTCTCGCGGACGACCTTCTCCGCGTGGTCACCTTTCACCTCTCTTGGTCGCGCCACTCCGGGCGCTCTCTTCAGGGCGGAGGGTAGTCTCGAATCCGTCCCCGACTGTTTCCCTCTGTCCTACGCTTCTCTCTTCTTGTCCCACCCACTCTCTCGCTCTTTTTTCTCTTTCTTTCTTTCTTTCTTTCAATCATCGCTCTATTCTGAGCGCACGCGTCGCGAGTTTCAGGCTGCAGGGGAGAAATTTCCGAAATAACCCTACCGTCACGCTACGTGGGATGTCGCTGAGAGGCGGCGAGTTCGCTTTAGCGGCGGATACCGCGACGCAACACGATTTACGGTAACTCTCGAGCGTCGGAGAGATTCCAGGCGTTTAGCCTGCTTGTAAACGCGGTGTAAATTTTGTACGCTCGGTACCGTGAGAGATGTTAACGTTCTCGTTGTACGACACTTGCGTCAAGCTGTGCTTCTTTCTTTCCCTCCCTCCCCCTCTCTCTCTTCGAATCACGCGTCCTTCCTTTACTATTCATGTTAAGGTTTCTCGTTAAAGAAAAGAAAGAAGTGAAAGAAAAGCACTGTTGGTCAAATATATCGCCTTCCCCTCCCCTCCCCGAGTTCTTGTGTATGAATGTATCTCTCCGTGCGTGTATATGTGTGTGTGTGTGTGTGTGTGTGTGTGTGTTTGTTGTATGCGTATGTGCGCGCACGCATGTGTGGGCGGGTGAGTGAGTGTTGTGGGTAAGTGGGTGGGTGTGGTTATACGTACGCTCGCCCGCGATCCCGCTGAAACGAGAGAGAGAAACGGCACGGAAGCGTTTCCCTCTCGATTCGCACACGACTATCAACCTGACCGTGCCGGTCGTAGTTCTCATAGTCATAATCATAATAACCATCATTATCATATCTCGAATTTGGAATCTTATCGCCTTATACACAGTATCTAAATGAAATGTGTTCACAGCCACACATTAATTATTTATACATAGATTTATACATATATCTATATATTTAAATATATTTATATATATATATATTTATATATTTTTTTTCGTAGCAAGACGCCACGCGCTCGCAATCACGCGTCTCTTCCCTCCCTCCCTGCCTCCCACCCTCGTCGAACCCCCCCGCCGTTTTTCTTCGTTTTCCTCTTTTGTCACTTTCCTCTCTTCCTGGTTCGCTTACCGCGCATCGGTGCCGTGGGAGAAAAAAAAAAAAAAAAAAAAGAAACGAGAAAGCAGGACAAAAAAGCCGAGCGATTTTTCAAGCAGGAGGTCTCGCGCGCCTCTCTCGCGATCGAGTCGTCGATCCCGAGTCGCCCGTATTTTTTTTTTCTTTTTCACATCGACGTTTTTTTTCCGTTCCCTTTTCCATCGCAAAGTTCCGACGCCTCCAGGTCCCATCGTCGCTTCCGCTTCCTCCTCGGCATTGTCGAGAGGATCCGTCCTTCCCACTCCGTCGGTCCGTTTTTCCGCGCTCGTCCCGGGAAGATTTCCACAAAACTCGCGCTTAGTCAATTAAAAGCGACGGCAAATTTCTCTCGCTTCGCCGTGGTTTCGTTAACATCCGCTGCTTTGACGCGTCGGAGGAACGTCGCCGTCGTGTGTAGGGGGTATGTATGTATGTATGTATGTATGTGTGTGTGTGTGTGTACGTGTTCGTATGTGTTCATGGGTCTCTCCTAAGTTTTCCCCGCGCGTCTCCTTCTCCGCGATCCTTCTTTTTTTTCTTTTTATATTTAGGCACAACACATTGTTTCTGGAGTCTCTTGTAGTCTTTTGGTCGTTTCACCGAAACCGCAGCCGGTACCGTCTTGGTCCTAAACGTCGATCGTCGCTACCGCGGCCGTCACCGTCGGGGAGGGGATCGGTGAAGCGCAGAGAGCGCGAGCGAGAGAGTCTTTTCGATCGACCGATTTATATCTCTCTGTCTCTCTCTGTCTCTCTCTCTCTCTCTCTCTCTCTCTCTCTCTCTTTCTCTCTCTCTCTCTCTCTCTCTCTCTCTATCTCTCCCTTTCTTCAATCGTCGACATCACGCGTCCACTCGTCGAACGCCTCTCGATAGTCGATCTCGGTTACTCCGCCTGCCGGTGATCCTCAGGCAGCGAAGGTGACTTTCCCGCTTGGTATCCGAACTCGGATCAACCCGACGATGAGTTGGACGAACGTCAACTGACGACTCGAAACCGCTCGACGTTCGGCACGAGCGAGTCGTCGATTTCGTCCTCCTCCTCGTCCCCCGCGCTCGCGGTGTCTTCGGATAGACCGTAAGCGCAGCAGACGTCCGCCGGTTCCTTGAGGACACAGTACAAACCGTAGATGCAAAAATAATACACTCCGCACTCGTATCTGCGGCACCAATGGACGTAAGGGTGGTCCATGTGGATAGGCTCGCAGCAATTGACGGCGTTCGTTCCACCTCTTCTCTTTCTTCTCCTGGTGGTTCTTTCGGCGAGGCCGGTGGTGATGTCGGTGGTGGTGGTGGTGGTGGTGGTGGTGGTGGTGGTGGTGGTGGTGGTGGTGGTGGTGGTGGTGGTGGTGGTGGTGGTGGTGGTGGTGGTGTTGGTGTTGGTGGTGTTGGTATTGTTGTTCTTCTGCTTATTGTTGGTGGTGGCGGTGGTCGTGGTAGTAGTGGTAGTGGTAGTGGTGGTGACGATAGAGGCGGTAGCGGCAGCGGCGGCGGCGGCGGCGTCCACGGCATCGATGCCGTCGCATCACGACGAGCACGCCATCCAGTTGCAGGTGCACGTGTAGCACGCCGCCGGTATGACGGGCGTATAGTAGTAGCCGTTGGCGTAGACGTAGGTGGTTGGCGGCGCCTGGGGCGCCTGCTGATGACTCGTCAGCCGCTGCTGCTGCTCCTGGCAGAGCACCTGATACGCAAGGTTCTCGATCAGGGCGAGGGTCTGCCGTCGCTCATGGCCCATCAGGCAGACGGTAGACTCCTCAACGACGCTGTGCAGCAACATCAGGTACTGGTACTTGAGAGTCTCTTCCTCGGGCCCGACGAAGTGATTCCACAGGTAGTTCTCGAGCTTGGCGCGCTGCTGCCCTATGTCCGGGAAGTCGATAAAGAATCTCGAGCACATGTACCGCTCGAGGGTCTTGATGTAGTCCGGCTGCGACGGTTTGTACATTTTCACGAGCAGGTTGCAATACTTGAGCAGGCCGCCGCCGCGTATCTCCTCGGGGTGCCTCGTCGAGATGAGCTTCTTGTGCAGATGATAGAGCGCCTCCTGAAAGTCACCGTACACGGACTCGCCCACCACCGTCGGGTAGAAGTTCTCGCCGATCGGCAACTTGCTGCACTCGTAGAACAGCAACAGGGAATCGAGAACGATCTGGAAGGAGTCGACCGAGAACTCGAACTGCCGCCTCATCGAGTCGACGAACTTGAGCTCGACGTTCCGGTGGCCCCGGGAGTTGCCGAGGGAGATCAGGGACCACCGGTCGCCGTCGTTGTTCACCTTCACCATCTTGCTCACATAGGCCTCCTTCAAGCTGCACGTGGTGATGCGCTTGCGGCTCACGCCCTCCGGCAGCAAGTCGAACAAGGAACCGAGCACCGCGGCCTTGACCTTGTCGTAGTTGCGGCCGCTGGATAGTTCCACCGCGAAGATAAGGTCCAGGTCGTTGTAAGGCTGGGACTCGGTGGCCAGCACGTGGGAGGCGGCGCCGCCGTTCAGCCGAATGTCGCGTACCCTCATACCGGCGCCTCCGTTGCTCGGATCGGTCTCCAGCTTGCTACGCACCACCGTCACGAGGTCCCTCAGTCTGACCTCCAGGGTGGGGAAGTTTCCCCGGCCGTGGATGCTCACGACCTCGTTCATCACGTCGTTCAGACGGCGCACCTGCTCGAAACTCAGCACCGCCAGCCTCTGCTGCGGGTCGGCGCAATCGCCGGCGTTGCTGTTGCTGTTGCTGTTACTGTTGATGTTGTTGTTGTTATTGTTACTGGTGTGATTGTTGTTGTTGTTATTGTTGTTGTTGTTGTTGTTGTTGTTGTTGGCCTCGTTGAGACCGCCATTGCTGATACCGTTGGTTTTACTGCCGTTCACCTGGCAGAGCGACTCCATCATAGCGACCCGACGCTGGCGTTCCTCGCCGATCTCCAGGGAGCCACACTGCAACAATCACCAAACGACGAGATTTTTACGACGGGTTCTCCTTCCTTCTTCTCCCTCTTATCGCGAGCGAAATGAACGACGCATTAGCGAAGCGCAAACAGAGAAAAGGACGCACGAACAAACGTGCGCGATTCGCGCCTTTATCAGGACTCGGCCGACGTAAATCCAATCCCTCGCGAACGCCCTGCAAACGCTTCTCGATTCTTTCTCTCCCCCTCCCTCCCCCACCCGCTCTCTTCTTCTTCTTCTTCTCCCTTGCACGTTTCTCCGGCAGATTATCCCCTCGTCGGAAAACACTCGTCGCGTCGCGCGAAATTTACGAAAATGTTTGCGAGGCGCGACGTCGGCTATTTTCCGCGAAAGCTCGCTCTTCTACGCGCAATGTCACACGCGCGCACACACACATACACACACACGCACCCTCTCTCTCACACACCCGAACCATAACATTTACCAGCGCGGGGTTAAAGGTCGATTAAGCGTGAAAAACGTTTCAGCGTCTCGCAAGCATCGCGCGAATTTCCGAGGTGCACTGCGCGCGCGCGCGCAACACACACACACACACAGACACACACGGGCAACTGAGCGCGCGCCCTTCAGCGAATATCTATGTCATGGTGCTCAAAGTGTACGAGTGCACGGCGAGAGAAATGCCACGAGGTTACGTCCGGGTGCGCGACGTACGCGCGGAGCCAGCCAAGGCAGCCGCGTATCCCATTCGAAGAGCCCTCGGCTATTGGCTTTCATACGTAGGTGTGCGCACCCGCGAAGGTGCTGCGCAGCAACAAGTCCGAGCAAGTCGTATTTCGACAAATTCTCGATCGGCTCTCCTTCATTATCAAAACTGCAATCACGCGCGCTATTCAAGCGCGCCGGGCTAGTCGCCTCTAACGAGTCGTCGCGACACGTCGGAGAGAGATGGCAGATTACGCGAATGGGCGAGCGGAGGAGATTGGAGGTGTATGAATTTCTCGTGCAGTTATCGACTCGATATCTCTCGCTCTCCTCGCTCCCCCCCCCCCGCCGCCCTCTTTCCGGTGAAACACAAGTGGGATGAGTTCATTATTATTCGCGGACCTTCGGGCGACCGGCCGACCTGTCGTCGAAGAAATCAGCCGATCGATCGTTATCGGACTCCCTCCCGCGTTCGTATCCCGCACGCGATCGCGATAATCGCGGTTGAGAGCGAGATCGCGTCGGGAGAGACCGCGATTGGTTATTGCAATGTAACAATAATAACAACGACCGCGCTAACGGCCAGTTGACCGATTGTACTCTCTCGCGCGCGCGCGCGCGCGAGAGAGAGAGAGAGAGAGAGAGATCTTAACCACTTTGCACGATAACGCGGTACCGACGAGCCGGCGACGGGGCGGAGGGGGGGGGGAGGGGGCAGGCTCGAAAACAACAAAGCAGGCTGTCATCTCTACTCAGATACTACGCACAGTCAAGGTCACGGATGTGTCTTTGACTCACACAAGGTAGACTGTTATTACCGCTTATTGACACACGAGAGCCTCTCCTGCCTCGGAAGAGCGGACGCTTTCAAACGCGGCTTCCTACAACGGCCTTTCGCGTTTATTACTCGATCGGCGGACGAGAGCGAGAGGATCCCGAGGAGAATCTCGATGCCGTAACTCGAGAGTCAACGAGATAATATCTCGGGGAAATTATAACACCGCGAGCAGCGGAGATCCACACGGATAACATCCCAATCTCATGTTTACCGTGTCGAAGGCGGACACGGATAAGCTCCCGCATGACCGCAATCTCTCGTAATTCGAGCAATGAGGCAACGTCTCGGGGAGTTATGATCTCGAAATGTGTGCGGATCTCGAGATGATAACGTCCCGAGTTTTTATCAGTACGCTGTAGAATATACACCAGTGTCCTTGAAACGCGCTCTCCCCCCCTCTCTCTCTCTCTGTCGCTCTCCGCTCGAAACCTTGATACAAAAGAAACAACGTAGCTCGGACGTCACCGAAGTCACCGGAGCGCGTCGAGGAATATACGAGATCCCGAAGAAAAAAGTCCACGATCGCGAATCGATGTTCAATCTTTTTTCAGGATCTCGTGTATTCCCCGGCGTCTCGGTAACTTGCTGTAACTCTGCCTCTCTCGCCACGCTGTCGCCCTGCATCGATCTCGACGGCGGCGGCACTCGACGTCCGTCCCGCCACACTCGCGCGCATCACCGAGTTCCCGATGAGCCGCGAAAGTCAAACTCCCTGAAATCTCACCCCGAGAGGTCACGACCTTTTCCCGGGGCGCCGCTCCGATTCCAGCCGGATTTTCCTCCGCGGAAGCGGTCCTCGCCGATGAAAACGACCTCCAGACGCGCACCCGCGATCGTCGCCCCGAGACGACGACGACGACGACGACGAAGTCTCGCAAGTCCGTCCGAAAGTTTTCGCGACTCGACTCAGACCGATTCGCGGTGTCGTCGCGCGCTCCTCGCTGAAGCGACGAGAGAAGACGACGCAGAAAGCGGCGGCGGGCGACGCAATCACGAAGTGAAGTCTAATTACGACGTAATTCCAACTTCATCGCGCGGGTAATGGGACTTTACGAGCGGAGGCGGCGGCGGCTTTTCGCACGACGCAAGGTGCGTGCCAGACATGCGTCACGACAAAAGGGTTACTCACGTAAACCACCGTGTTACCAAACACTATCATCTGCCCGTACTAACGACGTAACGAGCGAGCGGGTAAAATTCCCAACCTTCTTCGCCGCGTCCGCGACACGGAACTTCGGCAACACGTACGATGCAAGCGGACGACAGCGAGGAAGCACACAGCACCTCGCTACAGCGGCTACAAGACACACCGGCTACCCTGGACACGCGCCGTCGACTTACTCGCTCTCTTCGTCGCGCCACGTCTTTGTGTACCGCGCACGTACACAGCGAGGAAACACCGCGAGGAGGGCTTTCGCTCGCGAGAGCGCATATTACGGACGCATATCTCGGCGGGAGTCACATGGAATTGTTCTTTTACCGATCTCCGTGTCAAGAGAGAGAGAGAGAGAGAGAGAGAGAGAGAGGGAGGGAGGAGGAAAAGAGCAGAAAGCCGTACTTCCGCCTTCGCTTCTCGAGCTCGGCACTCGCGAGTAAGACGCAATAATGACGGAGAAGACGCGTGCGCGCGCGCGAAAGAGAGAGAGAGAGAGAGAGAGAGAGACGCTTCTCCCACGTGCGAGCGAATTCGCGAAGAGCGATCCCGCAGAAGTTGGCCGCGCGTTGACAGGTGAGAAAGAAAGGAGAAGACAGGTGAGAAAGAAAGATCGAGATAGATAGATAAAGAGGGGGGAGGGGAGACACGTACCTAACACAACGGATACTGGTCGCACTAGTCGCGCGCGCGCGAGTACCTCAAAGAGACCCGCAGCTGATGGGAGACACCAGCGAACTGAGTCCGCGCGCGCGAGTGAAAGGCGGCGACGACGACGACGACGACGACGACGACGGCAGCGGCGGCGGCGGCGGCGGCGGCGGCGGCGGCGGCGGCGGAGAGGGCTGGTGGTGCGGTGATGGCAGCAGCGGCAACAGCTACAGCAACGTCAGCGACACCCGGGGTGCGGGAGGACAAGCCAATATGAAGCCCTCTACTGCTGCTGCTGCTGCTGCTGTTGCTGCTACTACTACTACTTCTACTTCTGTCGTCTCGACCGGCACCAACACCGCTTCGCGTTACCAATATAGCCACCGCCACCGCCGCCGCTGTCGCCAGCACCTATAGTTGCCTGCCGCTACCACCCCCCGCAGGGGGGAAGGACGTGGTCCTGGGACCATCGTCCGTATACGCGCACCCTACATCGCTTTGTCTCTTTCCTTTTTCCTCTTCTGAAGAAACTCGCTTATCGCTCTCCCTTTCTCCCCTCCCCTCTCTCTTCCTTTCTATATATCTGTCCCTCGGCCGCTTGCTCACTCGCGCGCGCGCGAACGGCGTAGTGAATGCTCCGATACTTTCTATGACGTCACGCGGAAGAATGCGAGGGCGGCTCTGAATGGAGATCGTAGCGCGCGAGGGTAAATTCGATTCGACCCCGTCTCCCTCAGGAGAGGATATAGGGTGTCCCGGTGATACCGGGTGTTGCCTTTTGATTTCCGGCTGACTCGTCACCTTTTCACGCACAAAATGTACGCGCGTAGAACGCGCAAGAGAGGAAGACTTTCATCATCCGAGGAGAGCTTTTCTCGGGAATTTTCACGGCTCTTCGCGCGCAAACACACGTCGGAGAACGAGAGAGGACGCCGCGGCGCGCGCCCGCTGTTCACCGGCGCGATGTTAATTGAATTCAACTTCTGGCGGAATACCTGAAAGCCCCACGAGCGTCGCCGGCGCGGCGGGAACAAAACTACGCGCAATTGTTGGCCTGTTGCGCAAGCGAGAGCGAGTGGGAGAACGAGTTCAGGCGAATTCAGTTTGAGCAATTTAGAGCGAGGCGGAGAGAAAGAGAGAGAGAGAGAGAGAGAGAGAGAGAGAGAGAGAGAGAGACCCGATATCGAGCGAGTCGCTAAATCCGAAGTAATCTTCCAAGGTGGACTGTCTCTCGTCGTCGTTTCTTCGCCGTCCGGAACACCCGGTGTGCACCCCTACGTGTGATACGAGCGAGATAGGGGTAGAGAGACGCGTCACAGGTACGTACATATATATTTCTAGTCGCCCACGCTTTAATGCCGGGGCGAGATAGAACGAGAGAGAGAGAGACCGAGAGCGGGAGAGAGGCGACCTGGACCGACGAAGGAGGCGGAGGCGGAGGGACTCGCCGAGTGCTATCGATTTTGCCGACAGCCGTAGTCGTGGACTCGCGTCAAAGCCGGTCGGAATCGGGTTTTACGTGTTACACGCGGCCGCCGCGCGGACATTTCGGCCGGCGCGCGGCCCGAGCTCCGACGAGAATGTCCAGCCGCCGGTTTAACGTGCGAGCGAGAGCGCGACAAGTGGCGGAGAATTGAATGGTGTTATTTATCGGCCAGGCGCCGTCGCGCCGCGCCGCGCCGCGCCGCACGCCGCCCTTCGCCTTTTACGTCGTTTCGTCGTGCGCAAACTCCGCGACATTACGACGCGCCTCGGAACTTTTTCGACGTAGCCGGCAGGTAGCCTCCGCGCTTCGCTTCGGAGGTGGGCCGGAGCGGAATGAAATGGGATGGAATTGCGCGTCAATGTTCCGCGCGCGCCGTCGGCGTGGAATTCGCGCTCACCCCTCGGAACGACCACGAGCGCTCGATACTTTACGGTCTACACGTGAGAGAGAATGTATGTGCGTATGTATGTCTGTGGCTGATCGTTCTCCTCCTGCACGCGTTATTTACAGACGTAAGAGGAGAGCACATAGCGCGCGCGCTTTCGTTAGCCGTACGTAAAGCAGCCGAGTTTATCGCGGAACTTTCGATCTTAATTGGACGCTTGTTGCGCGCGCGCGTCTCTCTCGCGAGCGAATGTCAATTTTCTCAGGACGCGCGCGTAACGCAACGTACGTCCGGGGACTTCGGCGCGTCGCATGGAGCCGTTGCTGCCAACACAGGCTCGCGGCAATCGCGACTCGCACTACCTGTCCCTTCTCCAGGCTTCTCAGCCTGGACTCAGCTGACCGCTGCGACGGATGTCGAGCCAAAAGAGTAATTTCAGAACACGCGGAATCGTCCAAATTTTAGAGGATTTTATTCTTGTATGTGGCCTCAAGAGGATCTCTCCAAGATTAAGGGGAAAATATTATAAATACGTTATTCTTGAAATTAGAGGGACTGTACATGTTATATACATGATGCAAAACTTATTGATTTTAATATAAATTTCCTCAGATATACCCAGATTATTTAGTCTTTTTTTTAAGAGGATTATTATTTATTCTTACCGGTTATACTGGTTAATTTGAAAAAATCATTATGTATAACGAAAAACAATATATATATATATAGATGTACTTTTGGCTCCAGTTCTACAATAAGTAGGCGCGAATGAAACAAGATCATAATAAACAAATTTCCAATCAGTTTTGTTATGGACTTTATAGCTACAAGGATGTTCATCATAACCAATTGTATGAAACATCGTTAGAAGAAAAAAATATATTATTCGACTTCTTGCATGTAGATTATAAATTATCCTCTTGAAATAAGAAGAAAATAGAATAACACCCAATAAATTTTAGATGAATGGTTCACTTTAATCGCTCTATCGAAGCAGGAATCCCTTTTCTGTAAAAGGCTTCACTTGGTACATGACACTGTGGAAAATATCACTTTGCAAAAAGAATACTTTTTTCTGAGCGATCTATATATTTCATACTATCTCCTACATGTTTGTTTCTTGATATTTTTTCGATCTAGAGATATGCGACAAAGGAGGTTTGTCTCTCTCGTGTCTCTTGTTTTTAGATCTAGAGATACACAAGATAAATATATCTCCGGTATCTCTGTCTATCTTTGTGTCTCCTTATATTTTTAAATCGGTATATATGACAAAAACATCCTTTACGCCGTTGCCCCTTTATATATATTTGGATCTGAAGATGTGCGATACAGAGAGATATCTGCGATATCTCTCACATTATTTTATATAAGACTCTTTTCTTCGCCTCGCCATCAATCAACTCTCCACACCGACCGCAGCAGCGATTTCTCAAGTGCGGTTAATTAATTAATGCGTGACTCAGTGAGGCGCGCACCGATGCCCAGCGTCGTTTGGCCGTCGCGGCGCATCGGATGAAGATCGCCCACGAAAGATACGTTTTCACGTTCGAGAAGCGCGCGCCGGAGCCGGAGGGAAGTGGAAAGTAAACGGCGAGTGCAAAGAGTCACACGTCGACAGCGATCAGCCGGCGAGTCGAAGTTGCAAATTGCAGCGTGTTGCGTTGCACGGGTTTGTCTGAATTCCGCCAGGAAACTCCAGCGCGCGCGCGTCTCGCAACGTTACGTGAAAACGCGGCGAGATCGCGTCGCCTCTCCGGAAACGCTCTCGCTCGCAACGTCGTTCTCGTCGTCCAGGGACGCGCAGCTGCGGGGTCAACGGATTAGCGACGGCGGCGGCGGCACCACGCACACACCCGCCCGCGATTTCCCATATGATTGCGCGCGCTCTTAATAGAATTTATAGATCTCCGCGGACTTCGGGAACGCGACTTTTACGCGCCGAGGCGGCGCGGCGTGCAAGCAATCGCTCGAATACGACTCGACGGACGGAGGATCCGTTTGAAGAAGCTGTAAATTATCCGACACTGACCACGACATGAACCATCCAGTTCCCCAGAGACGGAGCAGGCAGGCGAAGCTCCACGAGTTGGAGCACTCAGGACCGCGAAGCTGCCGAGATAACGGTATCGCACGAGAGCTCTCCGAAGACGACGACTCGACGGTGACTCACGACGTCTCCGTCTCCGTCTCCGTCTCCGTCTCCGTCTCCGTCGCGTCGCCTCGCCGGGAAGTCGAGGGGACGAGAGGACAGGTGGAGAGAGAGAGAGAGAGAGAGAGAGAGAGAGAGAGAGAGAGAGAGAGAGAGAGAGAGAGAGCAAAGCTCTCTCGCTGTTGCGAGGCTGCCAGGGTGGCTGATATTTTTGTCCCTCGACCCTTTGTCTCACACCTCCCGCGTCGACGGCTCTCTCTCTCTCTCCCCCCTTCCCCTCTCTCTCTCTTTCTCTCTCGACATCGCGACGTGGACGACAGGCGATATACTCGGCATAACTCGCCGTTGACGAGAGGAGCGCGAGGAGAGATTACGCTTGCCGACGAGGCCGAGTCGACGTCGCGCACGCCCGCTTTTCGTTTCCGAGCGTGATTCAGATTCTGGCAGGTCGCCGCGACGCGCTCGAGACGCGTTCCCGAGAATTCCGCGGGGCTTCCGCGCTACGATATTTCCGGTCGCCGGCCGCTCGCGACTCTCGATCGCGGAATCGACGGCAGCTTCTGGCGCGGTTCAGCGATAATCGGGGGTCGGTCGAGTCGATAAGCGAGATACACCGCGTGTTAACAGCGCGCGCGCGCGACCCGCGGAGGTTATCGACGCCGCGCGGTTCAAGCGATGCATCAGCGTCATCTGCGCGCGCGCGCGTACGTACACAAAGGTCGTTCGTTCACGGATCAACTCGGGCGAACAATGCCGCGTTACCAAATCGCCGATGTGTACGGAATACACGCGCTGGCTAAAATCACGCGCGCTCGTTGAGCCGCGAAACACCGGCTCGCCCGGTGCGCGCAGTCGAAAACACCAAAACGTCGCGCGCTCTTTCCAGAGTTTCTATCGCGTGTGAAGTATCGAAGCCGGTGCGGTGCGACGGGTTATCGCGGGCTTGTCGAGCGAAACGGAAAACGATGTCACTCGAGCATCCCGAGGACGTGCGATTTCCTCAACCGACGTCTCGACTCGCTACTTGTTTCCTCGCACGTTCAACGTGGGTTTCCCCACTTGCCGAATTTTCCGCAATTCTTCGGGGAGACGACAAAAAGTCTGCGCGAGACACGAAAGTTAGCCGCCGCCGCGAGATCACCCGTCGGCGACGGCCGACGACCTTGACCCTCAGCGCGGATTTTCGCGCGCGGAGGAAGCCGCCGAGCCGAGCCGAGCCGAGGAGCGACGCGACGCGGTGCGGGGCGAGGTGGCCGGTCGGGGTGTCGCCGGAAAATTCCTCGGAACGGATCAACGATCGCCGCGAGCTGTCGCACGGCAGAGAGCCAACTCTCGTCGCTGCGCGCAGGCGACGGCGGGGCGAAGCGGGGGCAGGAGAGAGGGAGGAGAGAGAGAGAGAGAGAGAGAGAGAGAGAGAGAGAGAGAGAGAGAGAGAGAGAGAGAGAGAGAGAGAGAGAGAGAGAGAGAGAGAGAGAGAGAGAGAGAGAGAGAGAGCTTATAGCGCAAACCGCGGCGCGGCCGGCCATCGGAATCGCCGCGCCTCGGCCGCGGTCTATAAGCGCGCGTGCGCGCTGTGACGAATTGATAAATAATTGATCGCCATCGACATTTTCGTTGAAGAATTTACGAGGCGTATTTACCGCGCCGCTAGCCGCGCTAGCGCTCTGTCTGTCAATCCTCTCATCTGGCGGCGTCACTCGCTGGCCTACATCAGCCGTGGAATATAACGAAGAAATTGCCGACGAGACGTCCGCCACGTGCGCGGACACACGGGAGCACGTAAAGTAAAGTCGCGGGTTTATGCGCGGGCGGTAGATCTCTCGCGACCGCCGCTACATTGTCTACATTGTGTGTGTGTGTGTGTGTGTGTATGTGTATCGGTATACCTCCGCAACGAGAGCGAAGAGGCAAGAGGCGAGCGATGCTCCTCGCCGATCGATCAACGCGGCCCGGCGAGTCGCAGTCAATCTACTAAAATTCGACGTTCGATCCCGGCGGCGATCGACGCGGAAGAGTCTTGGCAGGCACCGCGGCGGAGATGGCTCGCCGATTGCTTTTCCGACCGCATGAACCAAGTCAAATGACACACATACACACACGTGCAAGATAAGAACGAACACAGCACGCGTCTCGCGGACTGCGCAGCAGCGGCGAGATCGCGGAGATCGCAAGAAGACGACGACGCGACGGCTGTAGCGTTCACATGCACGCACGCAACATGCACACACACACACACACACACACACACAGAGAGGCGAGCGCGCTACACAAGTGGCGATGGCAGCGGCGCACGGGAAACGATAAATGACGACGCGCTATGGAACGTTGCTATAAGCGTACGTGATTCATGTATCACTAACGACGGCATAGTTCACGGAACTTTCCCGCTCGTAATCCTAAACCAGTTGCAGCGGCGTAATTTTGTGGGATAAGGAGTGAATGCACCTTGGAATCGCGCCGGGCCGCGCGCGCCTTCGGACGGAATGGTCGTTAGGTAACGAAAACGCGAGAAATCACAGGACGTTCAGCCGGAGGAGTCATTCCTCTTCGTTTCGACGTAACGTCGTCGTTATCCCAGCGAGCCCAGTTTGCCTCAAAGTGCGGGATAACGGAACGCTCTTCTCCGGCGCTGATAAGAGAGGACCGAGGACATACAGCCTTCCGACTCGCCTGCGGCCTGCGACAGGCACGGGATGAGCCGCAGTGCGGCCGAGTTGAGCGATTTACGTGGCGATTCGCGGACGCGGCACGCCAAGTGCGGCCGGATAATCGCGCGTAGGCGACGGCGAGTCGCGCTCGCGGACACGCGATTCGTGATCCGCACGCCGCCCAATTCCGACGACGACGGCACGGCGCGGCGCGACCCGGTGAATGTGGGTGCACCTTCGCGTGCACCGGAGAATAGCGTGCAACCAGCTGCGCGCCTCCGTTCTTATCCCGAATTTATCAGACGAGCGAGCGAGAGCGAGAGAGCGAGAGAGAGAGAGAGAGAGAAAGTGTGTGTGGGTAGGTGTGTGTTCGCCGTCGTCCGCCACGACGTGGGTTTTGACAAGCTCGAATAAGCGGTTTCCTTGCGAGCGGCACGCGAAAGCTCGCCGTCGATATCGCGCACAGACGCGCGGGGCGTAGCGTGGTCTATTGTCTTTCCTCGACGCCGATTCGGGCGTTTTCAGGCGCCGGCTGAAGCGCCGTACGGTTAACCTTTCGAGTCAAAGCGGGCTCGCGGAGAAAGAGAGCGATCTGGACGAGCTAGGCGCTCGATCGGAGCAACGTCGGCACGAAGCGTCTCGAGGATTTTCGAAAGCCGTGGATAATTCGGTAAAATGGTCCACAAGAGAGGGAATATTACTGAATACGCTCGATACACTTGGGCCTATATTCGCGCGAGTCTCCAAAGAGTGATTGAGCCTGATCGTCGCGAAGCCTAATCTTCCGAGCTGTCAATCTCCTGCAACGATGGACTTCAAAATCGCCGAGGAATCCGTGGCCGAGAGAAAGCGCGCCCGCGCGTCTGTAAACTGTCGACGGATGATCTCTCTCTCTCTCTCTCTCTCTCTCTCTCTCTCTCTCTCTCTCTCTCTCTCTGTCTGTCTGTCTTCTCTCTCTCGTCGCGAGAATACGCGAGTTCCCGTCGTGTAGAATAACGTCGGGTTAAGGGTGATTTACACGATGCTGCTTTTACTCGCTTTCAGCAAGCTGCTCAAGTCGCCAGCGAATTCGCTGGTGAAACCTTCTTCTAGATTTTTATTCGCTAGCGTCTAAAATTTGGAAGACGCAGCGTCTATTAGTCGCTATGGCAAAGTTGAACATGTCCAACTTTTAGCGCTCGCGTCAAGCGACATTACTGAAAGTAATGTCGCTTGACGCGAGAAGAAAGACATAACTGTCTTTCTTCTGTATAAGCCGATGCACCTTTTTCAAAAGTTCTTCAAATTTCTCGCACGTTAATCGCAATACTTTACGATATGCGGTTGGATCCTCCAATGCCAATTCTTTGAAAAGATTATTTGATACTCCATGGGTTAATCTTTCACCTATCCACTTCCGTATCCACATTCTTTTCTTTTTTTTCTTACTGAGCCGCAAATTTCTGCTCGAAGAGTTCGTGCACGACAGCAGCTTGTGAACTATGTCACTCCTCGATGTCATGATCCTTTTAACTGACCATTCCGCAAAATTCTCCTTAAGGGGGGAGGGTCAGATTACTGAAAAATCGTGCTTGTTTTTGATAATAATTTTGTGACGAACTGAATAAATGTGCAAGAATGAAAATTTTACATATATTTATATAACATATGAAGAGTAGAAAAATTTTGTTTTTAAACAAATACTCATATAAATATACGTCCACTTAAATTTTAAACGCGTTTCACTCGGAATTTTATTGTTCAACTTTTTGCAGTGATTTCTCCGAAACTGAGCTTCGTATCGATTTGAAATTTTTAAGCAATAATATTTGTTCATGTGGCTGTCAGGTGAACCATGTCAACAACTCCGTCAAAATATTTCATTTCGAGATATTAATTTTTTTTATAGTAAAAGAATTGAAAAATTTGAATTTTTTCCTAATAATAGCTGTCATTTTGTTAATTTTGTTCAATTTTTTTTCTGTGGTTCACCGGATAGTGAACCTCAAGATTTCTAGCTAAAATTCGCTCTGATCGGACCACCGAGAGCCGAGATATTACTGCGGAAACGATAACTTGAGAAAAAAAAAAAAAGAGCATATTTCAGCTATATATATCGTACATTTATACGAGTATTTGTTAATAAACAAAATTTTTCTGCTCTTCACATGTTGTATAACTATACCTAAAATGTTCATTCTTGCACATTTATTCAGTTGGTCACAAAATATTACCAAAAACAAGCACGACTTTTCAGCAACCTGACCTTCCAGTCCCCTTAAAACGCTGGCGACTAGACGCTGTTTATCAGCATCGTCGCGTAAATGCTCCGAAGCTAGCCAGACTTTGTCAGCCAGAAATCCGCTCTAGAAAAGCGAGATTCGCTGGCGACAAAAGAAGCCGGCGTCAAAAGTAGCATCGTGTAAATCACCCTTTACGTCGATGAGCGCGAGCGATCAGCTTCTCAGCTCGTCGTGTATCCCGAGTCTACTCTACGGGTCGCCGCGCGTATCGCGCGCACGCGCGCGCGCGCTCCGAGGAAAAACCGCTTTCCGAGACCCCGATCCATCACTGTCCGAAGGCGTCTATCTGCCGTCGACCTCCCCGCCGCTCGCGAGCGCAGTCGAGAGTCGTGAGAGAGGCAACAGCAGTCCGTCCGTCCGCCTGCACGTGGCAATGCGGAAGTGCCGCTGTAAGTAACGCGCGCGTCGCGGTAGCCTGGCCGTCGGGCGACGAAGGACGCGGCGCGTGTCCGACGAGGAAAAGGATCTCTCGACGGCTTTGACCGGTCATGTCGCCTCGCGCCGCACGGGAGTGTGAGTCGCTCGATACGTACAAGGTATCCCGGAATTCGGCCATTTTCCCTCGATACTGAGAGCGGCTACCGAGCGAATTGAGAAACGCGGCTCTTCTGTTTCCTTTCGCAAGGGAATCACCAACACACTGGCTGGCTCTTTCAAAATCTCCGCACTCTGCGCCGCGACCTGACGAGGAACAGTTCCCTCGGAGGAGTGAGAGGCCGAAAGGTCTCTCTCAACAGTTTAGGGTTTAGTCAGCTTTGACACCTGGAGGGTGTCTTTTAAACGCCGACCGAGCGTCGAGCGATGACCAAAGCAGCCCCCGGGACTGACGACACGTGCATCCGTCGTGCAAGAGCGACGGGATCAACCTGACGTGAAGCCGCGCTCACGAATGTGGAGTAACCGAGGCGATCTCTTCGCCTCTCCTTAACGACGACGAGCGCGCGAGAAGGGGTCGACGAACCGAGTCGCTCCGAGTCGTCCTCGGCATCTAGTCGCGGATTCCAAGCGCGGGTTAATGAGCGAAGGAGAGAGAGAGAGAGAGAAAGAGAGAGCGAAGGGGGAGGGGTGAGGGCGTGGAGAATGAAAATCGAAAGAAATATTCGGCCTTCGCGCGGACGCTAGGCGCATTGGCGCGCTCGTAGGCGTCGCCGTAACTGGAAAACGGGGTCACCCGGTGTATGCGCGAGTACACGACGACGTCGTACGACAGCCGAGGATGTCCCAGTTTCGTGTCGCGGGGGTCGTTGCACTGCCGACTACTACCGTCGACCAGCCGGTGCATCGCGGGTGCACCGCGAGCGAGCGAGCGAGCGCGGAATTTCGATTTCGCGATCGCTCGCGTTATCCAGAAGAATCGTCCGCGGGGAGGCTCACATCGGGCCGAGCAAAGCATACGAAAATACCTTTGCGGCGGACAAGCGACGGAGGGAGGGGTGCGCGCGAGGATCAACGATATGGAACGAAGCGGCGCTTTCGAAATCGTAGGCGAATTCGGCGCGCGAGCGCTCGAGCAGGGCTGAGGAGCTCGTCGCTTAATTAGCGACAGGCAGGATTACGTCGCGACGGAGGAGCTGTCGGGGGAGGGAGGGGGAGGAGAAAAGGAGCAGTTACGTCGAAAATGTTGAGCCAAGTGCGTCAGATCGAACGATAGAGAG
The DNA here is from genome assembly GCF_003227715.2 of Harpegnathos saltator. Classification (NCBI taxonomy): domain Eukaryota; kingdom Metazoa; phylum Arthropoda; class Insecta; order Hymenoptera; family Formicidae; genus Harpegnathos; species Harpegnathos saltator. The sequence continues at coordinate 1,918,887 of NW_020229894.1, forward strand.
ACAATGCGCGTGGAAAGTTTCCCTCGCGCTGACGACGACGACGACGACGACGACGACGACGACGACGACGACGACGACGACGAATCGGCAACGAGTTAAATTGCATAGCAAATACGGCCATACATTTATAGTCGGGACTATACACGCGGTGATACCGCGCGTTTCCGCGACGAGCAGACCGGACTGGTGAAATGACGTCGTGACTTTATGTAATTTCGAAGGGAAAGACGAGAGAGAGAGAGAGCGAGAGAGAGAGAGAGTGGAGAAAAGTGTAAAATTCGCGGCGCACCCAGTGCCGAAGATCCGCCGTCATCCAGGCCCTCCAGGCGGAGGTACGCCGGTACGCGGTTTACTTTGTACGTGGATGCCCAAGGCTGGTATGTGAAATATAATAGTTTAGATAATCTACGCGCGAGATTACACGTAAACGACCGGTTTTCACCGGCGACGGCGCGCACTGTAAAATTACGTCTCCACGTGGTCTTCCTTCTCCTCTCGTGGGAATATCGTCCGCGCGGTGAGAACGCTCGTGTACGCGCACCTTTTCCCATCCAGAGCCGAGCCGAGCCGTGCCGAGCCGTGCACGCACGCTCGGGGGAGAAGGGAAAGAAAAGAGGAGCAAACGTGTCATCGCTTGTCCGGACGCGATGTACTCTATGATCGCGAAATTCCCTTCGCCGATTGACGAGTCTAAGCGGCAGCTGTCGCTCGTTTCGAAGGATCGCGATATTTGGACGCGGCTACGCTTCGATGAAGCCTCAACATTTGCCGGGACCAAATTTACAAGGTTGTCTCCATTGTCTCCGCGCGCAGTACGTCAGCCGTCGACATGACGAATCAGCCGAGTAATCACGATCAAGTCGCGATGTGTACGCACACCTAGATCAGTAATGAGAGCGATCAGAACCAACGAGCTGTGACCTACCGAGTGTCCAAAGTCTCGACTCTTTGGCCGAGGCGAAGCGTACACGTGAAAGAAACCAGTCTAAACGAACGTACGAGTGCTTTCGCGAGCTGAAGAGCGACGAAGTCCTCGGGAGGTCTCGCTCAGTTCACGTAGGAGGACTTTCAGTCGCGGTGAGCCCGCTCGAGAATCGTTCGCTCAGCGTGTCACGTAAGAAAGTGGACGTACGATAGATTCAAGATGGAACAGAGATGGAACAGATGGTAAGAGATGGAAGAGAGAGAGAGAGAGAGAGACGGAAACGGAGGGCGGCTACTTTTATTACGGTTTGCTACCGTGATACGCGCTTATGTTATGCGGGCCGCATACGGATGATTCCGTTCCGCGCACATGTGCGTGCGTGCGTGCGTGCGTGCGAGTTAAGGTGAGTTCAGTGCACGAGCGACGCGAACCGATCGTGAAATCATTGGTTATTGATCGTCGACACGTTACACAACTACGACAACGTGAGACGGCCATTCTCGCGCCACGTGTTGCACTTTTTCCGCGTTTACGTGCACGCTTATTGTGATACTGCAATTGTTTCGTTTTTCCGCGCATAGGTCATTTTTCTTGTTGATTTTTATAAGTTGTTTATTCGCAGATCGGCGAGTCCGAAAGTCAAGTTCGCATGCCGCCCCGATGCGTTCTACAACATCGCTAAAGACGCGATAGAAAAATAATATTGAGGAACGAAGTAGTGATTTTCGTAAATGATACTTATTAAATAATCGAGAGAGAGAGAGAGAGAGAGAGAGAGAGAGAGAGAGAGAGAGAGAAATGAACTTGATAACAATACCACCACACAGCTTCGCAGCGAACACGTTCCGCACGATGTACCTTGCATGCGAGCGTCAAGTGCACGTTATTTTTTAAGATAAGATAAGACCGTGGAGATTAAAAACGCGAGCCGGTTGGTTATAATTAAACGCGACGAAAGTCACGTCGATGCAATGCGCCCACACACGCGCACACACGTACGCCCCTGTGTATGTTGCGACATTAATCCAAGTCCTTGAACTTTATTTTATTGGACGCCTATGACGCGTAACGCGAATCACATAACGTAACGCGACGTCGCACGGTAGTTACAATATTAAACACGCCGATTACCATAAATTAGCATACAACTTTGAACCCTCGCTTATGCATACCAAAACATTTCGCCATGAATAATGGAGATCCGGATTAAAACCGCATATATATCCTTTTCTTTTTTCCTCTCGCAAGTTCGTCTCCAGAAATCACGTCGATCCGCGCGTCGAGACGCGCTCATTAAAATCGCAATCATTGTCTCTCTCTCTCTCTCTCTCTCTCTCTCTCTCTCTCAATGGCCCCGGCGGGCGCGAGGTGAAAGTTCCTGCCGACGACGACGGGACGAGAAGCGGAAGACACGTCCGTCGTCGCCGACCCGCGCGACAGCCTCGTCGTCGTCGGGATTCCTCCGGAGATGAAGATATAACCGTAACTCTCTCGGAAGATCGAGCAGAAGAAGAATGAGAAGAGACCGGTTACATCCTCGCGCGCGTACGCGCTCCCAAAGAATCCGGTTCGTCCGCGACACAACCGTTAAATTGGTAATTAACCGGCGCCGAGTCGCTGACGTCACCGAGAATCGAGGTCGCCCCTGTTATTTTCGCAAAATATAGCTCACGCCCAACAAGAAGGCGAGTAGCTGCTAGAGGCCGGGGGGAGGGGGGGGCGAGGGGAGTAAGGGGGTGACAGAATAGCGGAGAGGCAGAACTGCGCCACCGTCACCGTCACCGTCGACGATGACGACGACGATCGACTCGCCTCGACCCGCCGTCGTATCGACGACTCGTCGACTGGCTGGCGGGGAGAAGGCGAACGTTGCGGCAAGGAGAAAAGGACGGAACCCAACGTAGGTGGGGACGAGGAAAAGGAGAGTCGGCTAAAAAGAGGGGGGAAAGCCCGAAGGCGCTGCACGAGAGAGAGAGAGAGAGAGAGAGAGAGAAAGAGAGAGAGAGAGAGAGAGAGAGCTCTCTAAGAGAGGAAACGCGCCGACCTTGCCGAGGTTAGGCGAGAGTGCGAGTGAGCAGAAGAAGCGAGCCCTCCCGCTCCGACTCTGTCGCTCGAAAGTTCGCGCCGGAAAGGACGACGCGAGCGAGAGCGAATGAGTTCGCCGGTGATCCTCCGCCGGTGAGGTCCTTTGGCGATCGCTATTATTGCGCGAGACGGATCATCCCGCCAACCGGCGGAAAGGCGTTATTCAGCCCGTCCTTCGTCGCGGTTCTTACGGTACTTAAGCGCTCTATCAAGCAAGAAGATTATCGCGGCGAACGAGCGAGAGAGAGAGAGAGAGAGAGAGAGAGAGAGAGAGAGAGAGAGAGTCGTCGCGCGCGCGCGCCATGCTTCTCCATGACGCTCGACTTCTGCGAAGTCCGCGGCTCTTAATCGTTCGGCCAAGCAGCGGCCTGCCGTCAAATTGCGAATTCGCCGCGTAATCACCCCTCGGCATTACGTCCTCGGCAATTTCGCGCGACCGCGCGTCGATAAATAATGTATTAATCGCTCCGCAGCGCGCGCTTCTCCCCCCGTCCAGCCCCCGCGATTGCGTAACCGCCACGCGCGTTCGGCCACCGGCGGGGTCGGGGGCAGAGGAGGCGGCAAGAGGAAAAACGGTTAAGTCGTTTAGAGAGCGCAAAGTGCGTAAAGTATCGAGACACCCCGGGGGGTCCATTAGCCTGCCACGAGCGAGAAAGCGCCGTCGTCTCGGCGGATGATACCGTCGTCGACGTCATCATCATCATCGTCGTCGTCGTCGTCGTCGCTCGTCTCGCAGACGCAGGCGCGTTGCTCGACGCTTCATCCACCCCGCTGCTGGTGGTGTTTCGCAAGCACGCTGGAATGCGCACGCACACGCATCACTCGTTCCCGACCGCCGTTCTTCCGCCGACTTCCGCAATGAGTGACTTGATTTCCATGACGATGAGGGAGGCACGCGTCCGGATATTAGCATACTCTTTGTCCGCACGATAAGCCGCGGTAGACGCGGTCACGCGCCGATCAATCGCGGCCTTCGTATCACGTCAGACCCACAAAATAGCTGCCCCCTCCTCCCTTCTCGTAAACAACTCATAAACATCTCATGAGCGTCGAAAACGCGACCCCGCGATATTCCCTCTCGGCCGTGTGAAGAGCGGCGCGCGAGTTTCACCTCGCTCTGAAACCTCGGCTTTAAGAAGCGAGCTCGACGTTGCGTAATAATAACGTGAGCTCTGCCAAAAGCGCTGCCGGAATCTCTCCTCTTTTTCTCTCCGCGTGTCTCTCCTCCGTCTCTTTCTCTCTTTCTTTTTCTCTCCGGCGCGCACAAAGTCACGTGAGTCTGAGAGGCTGCACGAAAGAAATGAATGCCCGCCGACCGCGATGACGCGTTTATCGCTGCTCATTTATTTCAGCGGACTCGCTGAAAAAGTCTCGTCATCACCGGCAAAAAATTCAATTGACCGCGTTGCGATCGAACGCGCGCGCGCGCGCGCAGAGATTAATCCTCGCGGCGTGTGCGGCGATCGGCGAGTTTCGGTTCATCGAATTCGCGTCGCTCCTCCATCTCTGTTTATTGCCGATAATCGCGCTAAATGCGATTAAAGTGTTTTCGCGAACACCGGCGAGACCCGGAGGCGCGTTACGTTTATCATTTGCATTAACGGAGCGCAATTTACGTGACGACTGATAGTCCGTAATTTATTCGGCCGAGCGTGCGACATCATCGCGAGCGATAATGGCCGCCTCGTGACTGGCACGTGAGTCAGCTGCCAACTTTTTATAACGGCGAAAAAAAGGTCCCGCGCGACTAAATTCGCCTGCGGTACCGAAGTTTCCCGGAGTGGGAGTCGCGCGCGAAACAAAAGCGGAAACTCCGCCGAAGCGACGCTGAAAATGGCGCCACTCGGAGTCGCGCGAAGTGTGAGGTGGCTCGACTTGGAACGTCGCGCTCGCAAACGTCAGGCCTCACAGTCAAGATCGACTTATAATCATGGCGCCGTGTAGCCGATGAAACTGAAAGAGGACGAGAAAAATGCCACCTTCTGTTACAGCGACCGAAAACATTCAAGTGCGTTAAACTCCGGCCGAGCGCAATCGATTGAGTGGCGAGCGCCCGCTCGCCGAAGCAAGACTCTGCGCTCCTGCAGCCAAGTTCTCGTCCCTGAGCCCCGAGCAACGAAGAACTCAGTTACGCTAACGGAGAGTCGTGTTTTCCTCGCGGCAACTTGAGCCGGACTCGGGACGATCTCGAGTGTAAAATCTGACTGGCGGATTCTATCCTTGTGGAATGGACGCTCTTAAGGGGACGGAGGGTCAGATTGCTGAAAAATCGTGCTTGCTTTTGCCAATATTTGGTGACCAACTGAATAAATGTGCAAGAATGAAAATTTTAGGTATAGTTATACAACATATGAAGAGCAGAAAAATTTTGTTTATTAACAAATACTCGTATAAATATACGATATATATAGCTGAAATATGCTCTCCTTTTTTTTTTGTCAAGTTATCGTTTCCGCAGTAATATCTCGGCTCTCGGTGGTCCGATCAGAGCAAATTTTAGCTAGAAATCTTGAGGTTCATTATCCGGCGAACCACAGAAAAAAAAAGATCGAACAAAATTAACAAAATGGCAGCTGTTATTAGGAAAAAATTCTAATTTTTCAATTCTTTTACAATAAAAAAATTAATATCTCGAAATTAAATATTTTGGCGGAGTTGTTCATAGTTCACCTGAACACAGCCACATGAACAAATATTATTGCTTAAAAATTTCAAATCGATACGAAGCTCAGTTTCGGAGAAATCACTGCAAAAAGTTGAACAATAAAATTCCGAGAGAAACGCGTTTAAAATTTAAGTGGACATATATTTATATGGGTACTTGTCTAAAAACAAAATTTTTCTATTCTTCATATTCTTCATAGATATATAAAATATCTAAAATTTTCTTTCTTGCACATTTATTCAGTTCGTCACAAAATCAGTATCAAAAACAAGCACGATTTTTCAGTAATCTGACCCTCCCCCCTCCAGTCCCCTTAATCCGCGCGGACGAATGAACGGACGTCTCGATCGATCGGCGAGCGAATTTCACGCTTTGACGCGGCCGCGAGGTGCGTCCGATTCACTCGTCTGCAATTTCGAGCGCAAATACGATCCGCGCGCTCGACGACTCGCCGGCGGGGAAGAAAACTGCGAGCGACCGAGTCGGGAGTTCCAAGTCGCGAAAAGGGAGAAGAAGTTCCGTCGACTCGACGAGACTCGGCGCGCGCGTTCTTCAGCGCGTTGATTGTCGCTCTGCCGGCAGCTGAAGAAACGAAGCACGCGCGCGCGTATCGCGAGCAACCTCTCTCGGGCTGTTTTCCGCGCCCTATCGAAAACTCGTCGTCGTATAACCCCGAGAGACGCGCCGTCGTCTATCGTCCCCCGACCGCTGCAACATTGTGCAATTAACGCACATTCGAGCCGCTCATTAACCGTCTCGACGCGCGACGGGCTGCAACGGAGGCGATGATACCGTTTTGTTGTTCACGCGTGCGAGATCCCGCGCCGCGTGTGCAAGTGGAACTTTTCCTCGCGCTTGCACAACAATTAACGGTGTTGTCGCTGCTCTCCCGTCGCGGTGAATAACACTCGCGCGCGTTATTTGCCGGACGACCACGGCAACAACAACCTACGTCCGGCTTGCGGTCGAGGGAGATTTAAGGACGAGGAAAAAAATACGTCCCTCCGCGTGGATACAGAGAGAGAGAGAGAGAGAGAGAGAGAGAGAGACCGCGGGGCCGATAGGCGAGCACAAGCGATAAAAGAATATTTGCGCCGCGCGATATCACGCCCCGGCGGGTTTTCGGGCATCATCTCTCTCTCTCTCTCTCTCTCTCCCTCCCTTCTAATTGCCGTGACGAGATACGCCGTGACGGCGGAGAGTCCTCTCCACAGGCGATCTCCGCGGAGTCAGGGGTCGCGGCGCGACGGATCAACATGTGATTGCATTAAATATCTCCGGCGGTGGCGATTACGCGCCGCCTCGCCGAAAATAATTTCCTACCGCGGCGGGCGAGCACACACGCTCGCGCTTCATGATCGCGCGGCGGATTTGCTCACAAGGCGCTTATCGTGAGAGCGCTCTTACCGTCTTATCTCGCGCCTCGCAGGTTGATTGCGTATTTTCTTCGAGAGCGAGCGCGAATCACATTACCACGCTCTCGTCGCGGAAACCTTCCTCGGCGCGACCGTCTCTCGACGAAGAAAGAGAGCGAGGCAGGGGGCAGGCGGAGGGGGAGGGAGAGGGCGAGAGTCGCGCGGGAAACGGGACGGAGTCGCCGAATAGATGTACGGTTTCCACGCGGATCTCGTCGTCACGAAGCTGCTAGAACCCGGGCCGAGGATAACTACGTCGTAACTCGTAGAGTGTGATATATACGACGCGATCGAGAGCCAATTAACGAATCCCCTCGCATCAATGACGTCGGCGGTCGCCGACTAACGCGGAGAGAGAGAGAGAGAGAGAGAGAGAGAGAGAGAGAGAGGGGGGACAGGAGAAAGAGCCTGGCTGGCGAGGGGGTAGCCTTGTGTCGAACCATCTCGTCGGCATCCCTCGCGAGACTGCGGCGGATGCATCTGGTCGAGGTTAATCGGCGACCTTTCGAGGAAAAGGGAAGCCCACGATTAAATTCTCTTTCTCTCTTTCTCTGTTCCGCGCAAGCGCGCGCGGATACGGCCAAGGACAAGAAGCGAGATGCGTGCGAGAAAAAGACGGAACCGCGTCCGTATTTTAAGAATCAGCGTTTACTCCCCTCCGCCCCCCCCTCTCTCTCTCTCTCTCTCGCGTTTCTGCAGCAGTAGTCGCTCTCGCACGTATATGCTACTCCAGCCGGATGAATTTATATTCACGCGGCGGTTTATTAACGGCCAACGCGCGCGCGATAAGCAAACTATTTATAGAACAAACCGCGACGGCGATCGATCCTCATTACGAGCTAATCAATTTATTTTTCGCGTGCGCCCAAGTAACGCGCGATAACCCGCGCGCGATGTGAAAATAACACACAGAGGCGCAGAGAGAGAGAGAGAGAGAGAGAGAGAGAGAGAGAGAGAGAGAGAGAGAGAGAGAGAAAGAGGGGAAGGGGGAAGAAAGATGCTGGTTTCGCGATGGGCGAAGAATGTCACGCGAACGTCGGCGAGGAGACGCGCTTGCGTTCGCGACGAGATCGACGGCGTGTTGCTCGATCTCGATCGTTGCGACTGGCGACGGTTTTGGCATTTTGCACGGCGCGATGGCGCGGGACAACGCGTGTGCCACGGGCAACAATAGCGCACGTAGCGAACGCGCGATTACGTGAGAATCGCGCATTTTACGACGAGCGCGCGTGCGACGTTATCGCGTTAGCCGCCGGTAAGATTTCTTAAGAGACATTGCCACTGCAATAAAATGGTCGGCCACGCGGCGGCGCCGCGACGAATCCGCGCGATGGATCATCGACCGCTTTTCACGGAAACGCACACGTGCTTTTCCGCGCGTGTCCGCCTAACCCGGTTCCGTCGTGCCGGCGGAGAAAACGTGCGCGCGTGTTCCCTCCCCCCCTCCCCCGCGGGAGATAAGGCGAAGCCAGCGGCACGGCCAATGCCGCTAATGTCTAAAATTACCGTCGCGCGCGTCCTCCATCTCCGGCGAGAGCTCGTCGGAAAACTGACTCGTCGCTTTAATCCCCGACGTCACTTGGTCGTGACGTTTGCGGCAGGGGTTTCAGTTCTTTACGGCTGCCCGGACAAGCCGAGGAAGGTCGATGGAAGAGGAGAGCTCGCGGTAATTGGGACGTCTCGTGAGAGAGATTCTTCCACCGCCGCCAAAGACTTTTATTATCGGCGCGCATTATATTATATATGCAAATTTCCGTCTAGTTGCTACTCCCTACGCTAGAAAAAGAAATTTAGTATCTCTAACAGAACTGTTTGGTTGAGCGAGCAAATATCTTGTTTATATATAACAAGATATTTAGTTGTTTCGACGAAATATATTTTTCTGCTTTGTCCTCCGGACCGAATGATTTTGTTCTTAGACTTCGTATATAAAAATTAGGCATTTTAGTTATTTTATCCATAAAAATTACACAATAATAACGAAATATTATTTTACATAAGCTAAAATAGTAGCCCAATGGATACTATTTTGTCTTTCTGTGCACTGAAACTTAGATTTTATATATTAAGAAAAATTTATGGTATTTTTAACAAAATTCATATAGTTGAAGCTTTTTGCTTGCTATATAACAAAAGTATTAACGTTATACGAACGAACCGTAATCAAACAAGATATTTGTTTACAGGAACTAAACAGTTGGGCATATTTTAACCAAATTATTTTGTTGTTACAACAAAATTTTGGTTCACGCAACAATACATTTTTCCTAATGTAGCGACTCCCAGGAGATTTCGGGATCTCGGGACATTGTCCAGGACCCATTCGAGTCGGGCTGGGAAGTGACTCGATGTACATCTTTGCGTCGCGATTATGTGACTTCTGGATCTCCGAGGAATTTACAATCGCGAGCGAGCGCTGAGTTCGCGAAAGGGAGAGAGAGAGAGAGAGAGAGAGAGAGAGAGATAAAGAGATAGGGTCTCGGAGCGGCCCTATCGAGATTCGAATTAGCACTTTCCGAAATATCTCACTCCGTTTCTCGAATGTCGGTCGACCTCTTCGCGGAACTTTGCACGTGTGCAACTTTGAAGCGCCAAGTATCTAAAAGTATCCGCACGCTCGTCGGTGTGACAGTCTCACTCTTTTTCTCTGCGCTCGTAACGCTCGTAGACGCTAAGTTAATTTTCGCAAATCGATACCGCTTCCCGCGCTTCTCTTACGTCGATCGGTGAATGAAGAAGGGGAAAAGCGGATTTCGTCCGCGAAAGTCCGCGGTGGTTAAAATCGCCGAAGAGGAAAACCCGCCGAATCCGCGGCTGAAAGGTCCCGCGATGCGAAAGGCATCAATGGAGCGCGACTCGTAATGAGAATACTTGCACGCTCCATCCGCGTCACGCTTCATCCGCTCAGCGATGTAAGAGCGACCACAAGCGTGCATATTTGATTATCGATTTAGCCGAAGCCTCGTAGTTATCCGGAGGTCCAGTCTTTACGGTTGAAAACTTCGGCTTGCGTAACAACATGGCGCGCACAAGCATGAATGTTGTTGACGCACATGCGATTATCAGACTTCCGTTCAGGCGAACTTGGCAATCTCGGAACAAAAGAAAGGAAATAAAAAAGACCGACGACCAGTCGCGGATAATGAATTTCCACGTGGCATGAAACGCGTGAGAGAGCGTGAGGTGGAGGGGCGGGAGGAACGGGAGGAGAGAATGTCAAATAGGTGTCGCGTGAGATTGATATCGTGAAGAAACCTCTCGCGATATGTACAAACAAACACCTAACCACAATAGTCGCGTCCGGACAAATAGCATCGTATAATTCCGGACGACGGATCAGAGAATGTGTCTCGGTTCTTCCTCGAATTCATTTGCGACGAGAGGATTACCTCGCGATGCGAAACGACGAATTAATCGCGCGGCGTAATTTATGGACGCGACGCGCCGCAAGGCGAACCGCGCTCTCTTGAATTCGGGAGTCGCGTTTTCCGCCACTCCCTTGTTCCTTTTCCCCGTTCTAAGTGTTCGATTTTCTCGCCGATGACGCATCGGTGGTTCCGCGAAAACTTAAGGAGACATTAATCGTAATAATTCCTGTCGCTATTAGGCATCCTCAATTTATCATTCATTCCCAAATTCAACGAAGACGACCGAATCGCTCGCGCCTTGCTCATTATTACGGAAACATCTCATTAATATCTAACATTTTAATCACGAAACGACACACACACACACACACACACACATACAAAATTACAAAAAGTCGCGAACGTGCTCACACGCTCGCACGCCGTGACTCGGCCCGCTTCCTTCTGCAGCGAGATGTACACGTACGCAATTTTATTAGTGCATTATTAGCATTATTATATAGTCCAATTTTATTAGTGGAGTGAACACTATGAGACTGATAATGGAAACGTGACGTCGCGCGATAAAACGCGGCAACAGCGGCGAGATAACTTCGCGGTGCTCGTTTCTGGCAACCAGGAAGCGCTCGGTTTTACTCGGTCCGGCTGAAAACAATGGCCGGTGCGCATGCACCGAGCGATCTCTGTGCAACAGGATGAGAGGCCGCGGAATAAACCAGAGCCGGGAGAGCTCGTCTCGCGCGGGTCAGATAGAAAGAGGAGAGAGAGAGAGAGAGAGAGAGAGAGAGAGAGAGAGAGAGAGAGGACAGAGGAACTTTTCCGCGTCCTTCTCTCTCCCTCTCTCTCTCTCTCTCTCTCTCTCTCTCTCTCTCTCCCTCCCCCCTCTCTCTCTGTCGTTTGACCCGGCGCGAGCGGTGTGGTTGGTCGTCGCGCGGTAAAAAATGACGAGAGTCGAGGCACAGCAGCAAACAGGTAGGTAGCTGCAAGCTGCAACGCCTCGCAACCTTGCGCGAACGCGCGCAAGCAAAAATCCCGGCCGGTTCCGGCCGCGCGCGCGAAATTATGACGCTTTTATGGATTCCGCGAGATCCGCAATTCACTCCGCCTGCCGATTACCGAATTACGTCGTTTCGCAACGCGACGCAACGCAACGACCGAAACGCGTTAAATGCGCGTAATTTCCAGGACAATATGGAGCACGCGCTTAATACCGTGACGGCCGCCGCGTTGTTTGCGCATCGATTCCCGCCCCCCGCCAACGCAGTGTTCTACCCTACTTTACTCTCTCTCTCTCTCCCTCTCTCTCTCTCTCTCTCTCTCTCTCTCTCTCTCTCTCTCCTCTCTCTCTCATTGATACGAACGGAATATTACCAGCCGCGCAATCACTACTACAATTAACGCGATTCTTCGTAATGACGCTTTAACGAGATGTATTCGAGTCATATTATAAATTTACATTATTTACGCGACCACGCGCGCGTCGCTTAATTATGATTATTGACGATGAGATGTAAAGCGAGGTGAAAAAACGCGATGGCGCGCGGCGCGGATGGGCGAAGCGGACAAGCGAAGCGGAAAACGAGCGGAGACGAACGCGCGGGCGCGTGACGCGCGAGAAATGCCGACGATGCGCGCGGCCCTCTCTCTCTCCCTCCCTCTCTCTCTCTCTCTCTCTCCCCCCTCTCTCCCGCGTGTGACAAGGGTCGTTTTTATTATTCGACTTTTATATTCAAATCCTACGGTGTGGAGCTACATAATGGGGCGGAATCGGATTGCTCGCTCTCCGTAAACAACGCGTCAGAGCGAGAGAGGTGCGCCTTGCGCCACCGCGTCGTAAACACTTCGTGAAAGGCGACTCACTCCTCGCGCTTCACTTCGCTCGTCATCCTACATGACGGGACGATTTCGACGTCTTCTCGCCCCCCCTCCCTTCTCTCTTTCTCTCTCTCTCTCTCTCTCTCTCTCTCTGTCTCTCTCTGCTACCTTCCTTCGTGCGAATGCAACAGTCTCGAACTTCAATGAGTAACGCGCGATATGCTCAATGGAAAATCGCGCGCGCGATTACGCAACATCCCGGAGAGCTTCTTCGCGCGTCTCGATCTTTAATAACGGATCGAGAACGAACGCGGAGCGGAAGTCACACTCTTTCTCTTTCTCTTCCTCTCTTTCTCTCTCTCTCTCTCTCTCTTTCTCTCTCTCTCTCTCTCTCTCGCGAGCGCTCTCTCTCTCTCGGTCACGCGCGCGCACGGCGTGATTACGCGCCTCGGTTTCGATACAGAGCGGCACTAATTAAGAGAAACCGCAAGAAAGATCGCGCGCTGATGACGCGTCAGTTCGCCGCTTGACTCGCCGATCGTTGTCGCGTTAACGCGTAACATTCGAGTGCGCGCGCGCGCGAGAGAGAGAGAGAGAGAGAGAGAGAGAGAGAGAGTATTTTGCGGCCGGGCTTAATCTCGTAATTCGACAAGGAATAATTACGGACGGCTCGTCGACGTCACCGCGAGACGCGAGGGGCCGGCTGGGAATAATGGCGGTAATTTGCGAAATCGCCCGGTAATTTTGCGTGAGTTGTTCGATAAATACACGCCGGGGAAACTAATCCAAATCTCAGCTTCGCCATGTAATATTCGCTCTTTAATATCGGCCGAGACGACAATTTCGGGATCCCCCCGAGTGCAGAGTAATTGCGCGAGTGAGACGAAAATTGTCCCGGAAAACTGTCAGAGTTCCGCTGGAAAGCAGGTCGGAAAAGCGCGTGAGGTAGAGCGAGATAAAAACCGAGCGCACTTCTCGCGCTCGTTCTTGCTAAAATTACAGTCAACCTCGAAGCTAACTGTACTCCTTTTCTTGCTGCAGCTAAAAACTACTGGCAGCACTGTCGTGATAATATGTAATAACGTTCGCTACAAAACAACCAGTTCGTACACGATTATGCAGAGTGTTTCGTTCGAAGATATCACCAGAGACAACTTGGTAGTACCGCCAGTGTACGTGTAGATCCGCCACAATGTTTAGCGCCATATAACTATTCAAAGTTGGCTGCCCTGCTATGCCCGCGCGCCTTTGGTCCAATACGCCGGTCTGTTGTCAAGGCTTTTTGTGCGAGTACGATCCGTCACGCAATTGTTCTGTGAAGAGAGGTTATATGAAAAATGGTAAAAACGACAAGAAATCGAGACGATTCACCTTCGATTGAGAGACTACGAAAAAAGGTAAAAAAACTGCAGGATGAAATTGAAACTAAGTTAAGAGATTCTTTGGGGACAGAGACCCAAACTACGCAACATAACCTGAGACAATAGAAACGGTTTGATACAATACTTAATCAATCACGTTTATCGGGGAACATTGAACAAGGGAGATGAACCATTTATGCCTGAGGCGGGTTAATCAACTGTTACAACTGGGTGCAATTCAAGTTTGTAAACCATGTGATGAACAATTTTTGTCATCTTATTTTTTGGTACCCAAGTCCAATGGATAACAACGGTTTGTACTTGATTTAAAGAAGTTAAATAATTTCATCATTACCAGGCGCTTTAAGATGGAGGATATACGTACGGCAAAGTTAATGACAGCAGGGTGTTACATAGGTAATCTAGACTTACAAAGTGCATATTTTTTTATTCCTATCGATAAAGATAGTCGAAAGTTTCTACGTTTTAAATGGAAAGAGACGTTGTTCGAATTTGTATGTTTACCGTTCGGTCTTAACATTGCACCCTGGCTGTTTACAAAAAAACGAAACCGTTGGTCAGTTACTTACGAGATATAGGCTTATCGTCAGTTGTATATCTTGACGACTGGTTATGTCTTGGTAGGAGCTATTTTGAGTGTATCAAAAATATTGAGATGACTCGGCATAGAGTCTTTAGGATTCATAATAAACACGGAGAAGAGTAAGCTTAGTTCCAAGCACCAAATGCAGATTTTTAGGATCTATTTTGAACTCCGAGACCATGACTTTAGAACTTACAGAAAAGAAAAGATATCTTATATTCAGTCTTGTTAAGCACTTCAAGTAATTGAAGATTTGTAAAGTTTGTCCGAAAGTTTGCCCAGTTTGTAGGAATAGTTACAGCGGCATGTCCCAGCAATCCAATATGGCTGGTTATATTCCAAAGGTTTCGAGCGTCAAAAGTATGTGGCATTATTAAGAAATAATGGGAATTATGAAGCGGAAATGTAAATATCTTCAGAGGTATATACTGATTTTTGCTGGTGGGAAAGCCACATTTTGCGATCAGTGAACCCTATCAGACAACAACAATATAATCTAGAAGTTTTCTCGGACGCTTTGACGACCGGTTGGGGCGCGGCCTGCAACAGCGAGCACAACACATGGAGCGTGGAACGAGTTTAAAAGAAAATCGCATATTAATTATGTAGAATTGCTGGGGGTTTTTTATGCATTAAAATGTTTCGCAAGAAACAAACATAATTGTGAGATTCTGCTGAGAATCGATAGTACCACAACGATATCATATATAAATCGAATGGGGAGAATTAGATCGCCGAAATTGACGGAGATAACTAAAGAAATTTGGCAGTGGTGTGAGAGAGACGAAATATATGGATTTTTGCTTCATATATCGCCTCTCAGGAAAATCGGAAGGCAGACGTAGAATCACGAATCAATAACATCGACACAGAGTGGGAACTAGCAACGTGGATCTTTAAAGCCATCGTTAAAAAATTCGGAAATCCGAAAATAGATCTCTTTGGATCTCACATCAATTCTATATGTCAAATATTCTGCTCTTGGCATAGAGACCCTGACACGTTCTGCGTCGACGCGTTCACTCTAAATTGGAGAGAATATAACTTTTATGCATTCCCGCCATTCGCTTTGATTCTCCGAGTGTTGCAAAAGATTCAGTTGGACCAAGCTTGCGGAATATTAGTCGTTCCAGAATGGAAGACCCAACCTTGGTTTCCATTATGGGTGGTAGACTTACCTTTATATTTTGAACCAAATGAGGATAATCTAGTATCACCTTGTAGAACTCTGAAGCATCCGCTAGCATCGAATATAAAACTAGTGGTGGGAATATTGTCCGGGAGGCATATCGAAGAAAAACCGTTGACGAAAATACTATCGAATTACTCGTGAATTCAATTACGGAATCAACAATGAAGCAATATTCTTACGTATTACGAGATTGGAACAAGTTTTGTTCGGAGACCAAGTATGATACTTTTAATCCAGAAGTTACTCAGGTTCTCCAATGGATGACTGACAAATATCGGAGAGGAGCGTCGTACGGGACAATTAATACAGCGAGATCAGCGCTTTCATTAATTTGCGGCGATAGGATAGGTAAAGATTACACCATATCACGCTTATTAAAAGGGGTGTATGATAAAAGACCAGGTAAGCCTAAATACGAGAAAATCTATGATCTAGAGCGATCCTATGATCCGATTCTGTCAAAATTGGAAGAGTTGGAACCACTTAAAGAGTTAAGCTTCTCACAGTTAATCGAAAAAATTCCATAAAAATTACGAATATTAAACTATCCAAAGAAGGATTCGAAATCAAAATAGTAGACAGAGTAAAGACATCACGTTCAGGGGTGTTTCAACCGTTGTTATTGTTGCCACGATTTGAAAGTAATTCAAAGCTATGTGTGGTTGCGGTATTAGAACAATATCTCGCGATTACCAAAGAACTACGCAAGGACTGCGATTCGCTGTTGATAACCACGAAAAAACCGTACAAGCAAGTATCAAAGGATACTATAAGCAGATGGATTCGATCCTTCTTAATGAAATGCGGTGTAGGAAACGAATTTGCCCCTCATAGCCTGCGACATGCTGTAACGTCAGCGGCTCTACGGAAAGGAATAGATATAACGATTATTAAAAAGTTAGCAGGATGATCAGATAAATCCAACACTTTCGATAGATTTTTTAATCGCCCAGTCATGAATAAGAGATCTGGGTTTGCGGAAGTTGTATTAACATAACATACTTAACAGAATGCATATGTCATAATATACCGACTCTAGTTTTAAGAGGCTAGAGATTAGACTTTGTTATAGAATTACTTCTTACTGATTATTCCACAGCATAGTTACAGTATTAATTTATTATGGTATTAACCAAAATATTATAATTTTATTTTCCTGTTTCTCTCAAAAGGTATAAGAATAACAAAGTCAACGACAACTCTAAACATCTACCAAGTTGTCTCTAGTGATATCGAGAACGAAACACGAAGCATAATTAGAGGATCGAGCGAGCCCGCCGAAGCTCGATCGAAATTATGCAGTGTTTCGTTCGAAGATATCACTACCCATCCATACATAAAAAAAGTATATATATAGATTACACAAACACACATATAGAATTGACTTGCCGAGCAAGACTACAAAAGTTTCCCTTCAAAAAAAAAAAAAAAAGAAAAAAAAAAGAAAAAACACTAAACTATATGACAAAAGACCGGCGTATTGAACCAAAGGCGCGAGTATAACAGGGCAGCCAACTTTGAATATTTATATGGCGCTAAATATTGTGGCGGATCTACACGTACACTGGCGATACTACCAAGTTGTCTCCAGTGATATCTTCGAACGAAACACTCTGCATAATTCCGATCGAGCTTCGCCCGCCTCCGGCGGGCTCGCTCGATCCTCTAATAAATATAATTAAAATCGTGAACGGAGAGTTTTTTACTTTTCCGCCGTCTGCGTAACATTGACGAGTGCGCGCGGCTTTCGTTCCGAGTCGCGGCATGTGACGATGCAAAAGCGTATCGAAATTGATCAATCCTCACGCATATGCGGCATCCACGCGAGACAAAAGGTCGGCGGAACGCGTAAGACTCGCATGCCGCTCGCCGTCCGCGACTCACTCGCGCAGACAAACATGGTGTAGATTTGCAGGGAAAAAGAGAGAGAGAGAGAGAGAGAGAGAGAGAGAGAGAAAGAGCCGTCATTCATTAGTTCCAAATGGCTAAATAAACGGCCAAAACGTAACGTGACCAAAAATGGCGCTGACCGAGGCCGGTCCAATTGAAACGCTCGATCAGCTCAACCTAATTAGCCGGCGATCGTTACCGCTGTACGTAACACGTTGCACAAAGTTGTCGAAGACTTACGTGAATGCACGTCCTCACACGCACATGCACACACACACATATACACACACACACAAAAGCTACGCGCTCACGCGAAGAGGACTTACGCCGCCGGAATCTCACGAACGACAACCATTTGTCTATTAGCATAGCTTTGCATCGTTGTCAATTCGTCGATTGGATCGATTGGACGGACAACGACGGCACCTCTCCCTCCTCCCTTCCCCCTCCCTCCCTCTCTCTGCAAATCGACGTCACGCGTCGGCGCGCTCGCACACGCGCGTCTTTCCTTCCGACGATTACGCGCGCGAGTGCTCGCTCGTCGTCACGTTCGCGTATTTCGTGTAACGCTTTAGGGGCTGCATAATGCTTCCGGCGCTTTCGGTTTCGAGGCTCGAATTCCAGCAAATTTTCCGCGAGCCGCAGGCCGCCGCGCCGGAGATTTCGAGACCGACGGCGCGCGATGGATAATCGCCTCTCGTTCGCAGCATTGCTCCGCTATTGTAAATCTGCAAGTCGCGCGGAAAGCGCGACTCACGTTCGAGAATCTCCGCGATTTACTGCGTAGTATCTCTCTGTCCTCCTCTCCCCCCTCCCTCACTCTCACGCCGGTGTGTATAGCGGCGACTCATCGAGGCGCGAGAGTATAGGCAGCGGGAGCAGAGAACTCGCCTTTTTACTGCGGATCGATTGCACGACGGACATACATATGCACATTGAATATGAATCGTAGCAGTCATAACAATCGACCGATCGACCGACCGGTGCAGAGTCGTTGCGACTCCTTACGCAACCGGTCACACCGGGCGCACTACTGATAATAGCCCGTACAGGCTGACACGAATGAATGATTACCGCTCAATTATCTAAAATAGAATTCTCTCGTATTATTTGCCTTCGTAGCGTGATTTCGTTGGCGTGCGAGCGCGCGAGAGCGGCTCTCCCATTCATCACGATGGCCGATTTCGCGCGCGGCGCCGACAGCGCGAGCGCTGGAAATTAACGGCCGGTGATTAAAGCGTGCCCCCGCTCGGAATCATTCTCGCGCTTCGAGTCATAATTGGCCACTCAACGACTGACGCGCGCGATTCCGATATCGCGCGAGCGGAAGCGATCACGACGAAGGAAAACCTGAATTTCGCGGCCCGAAGAGCTCGCCGACGACGAGCGTCGCGCGCGCGCGCGCTCGCGCTCGCGCTCGCGCTCTCCCTGTCATCAGCGCCCATTAATGCCATTCCGGGAAAGAATGTCATGGAAGATTGATTCCGCGGCCTGCGCAAGCGAGCGAGCGAGCGAGCGAGCGCGCGGAGTGTATCTCCTTTGCAAATGCCTTGGCTATCCTAAATACCAGAAAAAGGTCACGTTCGCGGTGAGCATCGAGTCTGGTGGCGGCCATAATACTGCAACATTGTTGGTCAGATAAACTAGGCTCTCGTACTTTCACGCGATGAGCGCACGAACGCGTTCGCGAGCTCGAACGAACCGACGGGCGAGCGAACGAGCGAGCGAGCGAGCGAGCGAAAGAGCCACTCTTTTCCTCAGGTCCGTGTGCAGATCTCGCTTTCGACGCGAAACAAAGAAAGCGAACGCTGCGCGCGACGGCAACCAGGAAGTGACCTCCCTTCTCACTCCGCGCGGCTCGCGAGCGCCGCTCGCGCGTGCTTTGCTCTCGATAAGGAATAATCGAGATGCTCTCTTCGTACGCGACTGGGAAGAAGACTGGGAAGAACTTTCGTTCAACGACCTTCGCGCGGTTCTGACAAAGGAAGAGAAAAAAGAAACGAACGAGATGAAAGGCCCGCCTCGCCGGCGAGAGAGCTCGCACGTATTAATTGGAACAAAAGACTGGCGCGCGAGTGTTATCGTATCGTCGTCGCGTTGAGATCGACGAGAGGAAAAATGATTCATCTCACCGTCAAGTTATTTTCGGCGGCGATCTCTCTCTCTCTCTTCTTCGATCAAAAGATGGTAGAAGCGACGCGCATCCTCATCCCACTATCGATAACGCTGCGACGGCACTCAATGAACGGTTTCTCCGCTATTGTTCGTTACTTCGCGGCGCGATTACGTCGCGAGTGTGCGCGGTGGGCTCGACGATCGCCGATCGGCGAGGACAACGACGAGGTACGAAACGGCTTTCGGCCTGCGATCGACGATCCTGAGAGTGCTGCGAGTGCGTCGTGAATGACTAACGCCGCGCGCGGCGCGGCCTCCTCTCGGTCGCGTCGCGCGCGTTTTTCCGAAGCGCGCTTCTCTCGCCGCTTGCCCGCGATGTATCATGGCAAAGAGGCGCAATAGCTCAAGGACACCTCGCGTGTATATTAAATAGGAGACGTGGCGTGCGCGCGAGCGCGAGCGAAGGATGCACAGGATGCGCGCACGCGCGCGAGTGATTTTCCGTAAAATTGCTCGATGAGTCACGACGGGGGGAGGGGAGGGGGGGATCGCGAGCGCCGAAAAGGGGAGAGAGGAAGGATGGCCGAAAGGACGACCGTCCGCGATTAGACGGAATTAGGAGACGGCCAATCGCCGCTCAACGCTTTCACCGTCACTCGGCGGTTTGCACAACGGCGGCGGCACGCGGTGTTTTCGTCGCGTTACGTCGCGCGGCGATCGCATTGGCAGTGAAAGCGCGGTGTTCTTAGATAATACGCGCCGAGGATCTCGCGTATCATCGCCGGGGAAGAATACGCGCGTGCTCTTCTTTCGCTCTCTTTTCTCTCGTGCTGTCTCCTCTCTCCAAGGGCTTCGCAAGCGAGAGTCGCTCGCGGCTTCGTTCCAACGTGCGTAAAGCCCGTGTCACACACTACGGATGGAAGATCAAGGATTGCGGATTGAAGATTGAAATCTGACCAATCGGCAATAAAGCAAATCAACACCGAAGTTTGTTGATTTGTCGAAACCTGACTTTCAATCCGTAGTGTGACACGGGCTTAAAAAGCCTTATCGACAATGTGCTCTTTGCTTTCTGTTTCTTTCTCCTTATTTCTTTCTCTCTCCTTCACTTAGTCCTTACGTTAACATTGTTCATTGTCAGACTGAAAATTTGAATTTCGTGCGGTGGCCAAAGTTACTTTTTCGTTTATTTATTTTCAGTCGTTTTTTTTTGCACGATTGAACTGGCATTGAACTGAGTCTTCTCGAGGGTTCTGTCACTCATAATAGAAAACAATCGCGTAAACGGCCGTTTAACGAGAGGCCGCAACACGCGATATCGCGTGACCGACAATGAACGTGTCAAAGATAAAAAATATGGGAAACGAAGCAGGAGCATATTGTAGGTCAGGCTTAAGACTTTTGAAAAAGTCAGCCGCGCGCGCCACGCCGGCACAATCGCGTGCATATTTATGCGCGAACGATAGCCCGAATACGAATTCCGCGCGAAGCGAAAAGCTCGTCAGTCCCACGCGGAAGTCGAGAGCGATAAACGACGTGACACGACGCGCTTGAAATACGAGGGACAAACGGTCGAGTGTGGCAACGACGAGCGATTAAGTAAATCGGCGGCCCCTCTTCGTCGATGTTACATTTATCACGATGGTCATGTAATAATTTTCGAGAGATCTGACATTTACGTTGCATCCTCGCGCGCGCGTGCAAAAGAGAGAGAGAGGGGGGGGAGAGAGAGAGAGAGAGAGGTTAATAGCTTCTCGCGTCTCGTTGACTCGCGGTAGAAGTTAATGAGCGGCGCGCACGCAGAGTCAACACTCAATGAGCAGGATCGTTTCACCCGCAGACAAGAGTGTAAAGTGTAGAACAATGTGTCGTCGTCGTCGTCGGGTGAAACGCCGGTATCTTCTCGCCGAGAGCGCCGGCGAGCGCGAACTCGTCGTCGTCATCCTCGTGAATTTCGCGGTGAAGAACGATAAAAGGATACATCGCGCGGCAAATCTGCCGTGCGGCAAAACGACGGCACGCGGACGGCCGACGTTGCGCGTCGTCGGTCGTCCGCGTGACTTTGCGCAACGGTATTTAATTATCTCGCATGCGCGATTAATCAGCCGAGCGCCGGCGCGTTGTTCAGCGCGGATCTCGCGACACGATCTGCCGGGGACGGAGGTCTTTAAATAATGTATAAAGACAATGTTAATGCGGCGCGCGCTCGCTCGTGCACTCGCCCCCCTCTCCCCCCCCGCAACTTGCCTCGCCTTGCGTCAGTGAATAAAGTTATATAATGGCGGCAAATAAAACTTTTCGCGACGAGTCTTACCGCATAATGGACGTAATCGCGTATCTATAATAGGCGACACGCCGGCTTATTTGCAAACGCGCGCGCAACGAGCGAGAGGAGAGGAGAGACGCGACTGCGACGGGAGCGGGTTCCGCCTACAAATCCGCTCGGGACGATACGGAGCCGCGGAATCGGCCGGAGCTTTATCGCCTCGTCCGTCCGTGGTCCATTTCTTCGCGCTTATCTTCGTCGCCATTTATTTATTATCACGGTCGCCGCGTTGCACGTCGAGATTACGCGCGCGACTCTTGGCGCGGCCGCGGCGGTCCAAATAGCAGCGAAGAAATCGAAAGGAGACCGAGACGACGCGGCGAGAAAGAGCGAGAGGCAGCCGGAACAGGCAGAATACAATTCTTCGTCGCCCCGTTTGCAAGGGCCGAGTCGCCTGAGGCGAAATAGCCAGACGTGATAAAAAATACGAGATAAGGGACATCGCGCAATCAACACGCGAAAGTGACAACAATTCTCGCGCGGCTTTGACTCGTGTCACTTTTGTCGCTCTCCTCGTCAGAAACCTCGTAACAGGGCTAACTGTTTGATCGAAAATTCACATCCCGATCCGAGTACGAGTTCTCAAAGCCTCTCCGCGAACTCCGATCACGTCGCGTTAATCTCGTCCGCCGTTCGGCAGCGCGATACGGCGCGGACGATTACGCCGGCGACTCTCTCTCTCTCTCTCTCTCTCTCTTTCTCTCTCTCTCTCGTTCTCTCGTTGCTGACAAGTAAACCTCGGGGAACGTCAGACGCCGATTTGTCGGAGAATATTTTATAGTTATTTTTATGTCAAAATATGAAGAAATCTGTTATCATTTCTAGCTTAAATTGATTTTTTCAATTTTTTTCGAAATTTTTCAAGTTTTGCACAAGTACACTATTTTATACATATTTAAGACAATATTTCTTGAAAATATATATATCCGATTCGTTGAAAGTTACACACACACACATGCCGCCGATTATGAATCAGAACCATTTTGTAAAATTCAAAATGGCGGATCTAATACGGCTAATACGTCATTGTTGAAAAAGTGTTCAGTTTTACGCTAGATATTCGACGTTGGGTAATCGGCTTTCGGCTCACTATCCAGCAAACAAGCTCATTTTAGCATCAAACTCTGGTTGAAAAAATGAACGAGAAATGAACAAAAAGAGAACGAACTTCAGAAAAACTGGAGAAATTTCGAAAAAATGGAAAAAATTAATTTAACCTAAAAATGACAACAGGATTTCTTTATATCTTGACATTAAAAATAACTGCAAAAAATTGGAAACAAATCGTCGGCGTGTGACGTTCCCCGAGGTTTACTTATTGCGAGAGCCGATATTCTTTGGTTCCCGCTCACAGTTCGACGCTCGACCGCGACACGCTTGGGCAACCGATGGTGAAAATGGATCCCTCCCCGGCGCGGCGGCTCCGCGCGGCCGCTGATCGCTGCGCTCTCTCTCTCTCTCAGCGCGCCGCCGCCAATTCAATCGCTCTCGCAAGGAGCAAGGAGGATAAATGGCGAGCGGATATCCGTACGATGGAATTGAATGGGCGCGCGTGTCCGGAGAAGCCGTAAGGAGCGCTTGAGATTGTCCCCGGCGACGGGCCGATATGTTTGCCCGCTCCCTCCCCGCTTTTCCCAGGGTGCATTTAGCGCGGAATCTAAGGTGGCGAAACAAGAAGGCGAGATCGCGGCGTTTCCGCGCGTGCGACGACCTCCGCGCCTCGAGCGGGACACCGTCGTCGCTGAAGACGAGCGACGTTCTCCGCCGATTGCCACGCTCGGATTTTCCGCGACGCAGTTCTCGCCTGGGAAAACGATTTCTCCCTGGAAAGAGGCCGAGGAAAGACGAGCGCATCGAGCCCGCGGCAGAGTTTGCGGGGGATTCGCAAAGCGATCGCGCGGCGATGACCTATGCGTACTCGCGTAGGCTTCGGATACGAGCGTGCCGGTTGCTGAGCACCTTTCACCCACGGAACCACACGATGTCAGGTGCTCGATATCGTGTTATCGCCGCATGTCCCGCCTCGTGTCTCAGCTTCGCGCCGCTCGACGAGACCCTGACGAGCGGAAAAAGGGGCGGTCGCGATGCAGAAGGAATGCTGAAGCGCTTTGCACAGTAAGCGGCTAAAGT
The DNA here is from genome assembly GCF_003227715.2 of Harpegnathos saltator. Classification (NCBI taxonomy): domain Eukaryota; kingdom Metazoa; phylum Arthropoda; class Insecta; order Hymenoptera; family Formicidae; genus Harpegnathos; species Harpegnathos saltator. The sequence continues at coordinate 1,942,778 of NW_020229894.1, forward strand.
AAGCTCGCCCCCCGCGCGATCGTCGTAACGATCGTTCCTCTACGATCCGAAACGTCCACGACTTCAATCCGGAGACCGCGGAAGAAACTTGCCTCTCGGAGAAGATTCGCCTTTCGACGGCTCTCGTTCCGCGCGCCTCGCCGCTCGCGGACGGCAAGCAGGCCGCGTCCGCGGATCGCGCACGCGCGACCTCGCGGACACGGCGATGTGGGACACGACGGAGTACTTCTTAGCCTGGCTACCTCGATAAGAACACTCGGCGGACCTTGACAAAGGCGCGACAGAGACTACTCCTCCCACGAGTGACCGCGGCGGAAGGCTCGCGACGCGCGGCTTCTCTCTCCGCGAGTTCGCGGCCAAGCGGCTTACTCGGTGCCGCGGCCAAGCGGTGTCGCGGCGGGAAAAAGCATTTTCCCAGGAATGAGCTCGAAGGAACGCGCTTTGTGACGCGAGCGACGAGCGGACGCTTGTGCAACGCGCGCGCAGCAAGGGAACACGCTTCGGCGACGCGCCGGGAGAAAGCGCGCTCGATCGGATTTTCGCGCGCGCGCGCGTCTCTTCCCTCGCGGAAGTGCGTGCGGGGGAATTAATTGCGGGGATACTTGAGGAGCGCGCGAAGCCGCGCGGAGAAGACTCCGGCAAAATAAGAAAGTTCTCGAGAGAGCGAAGCGGCTGAAAGAGAACACCGCTTATCCTCTCATTTCAGGCGTCAAACGCTTGAAGACACGTCGCGTGGAAATCTCGCGATATCGCGACGGGAGCGGGGAGGGAAGAGAGAGAGAGAGAGAGCACAGCTCGGTCGCGTTACGAGGGAGAAAAACAGCGAGAACGACGGGAAGCGGTGAAAAAAAGAAGAAACGGCATGCAAAGCGAAAAACGCTCGACATCAGCAGCTCGACGGCCGATTTGCCAATCATAACGAGATCGGCCATCGGTCAGCGCCGAGCGCGTTTCCACGTGCATATCACGTCCTGGTACGTGCCGGCGAACCTTGACAACCAGCCGCATTCCTCCTGCAGGGCTAAACTAGAGCGTTCTCGCTCGCTCGCTCGCTCGCGTCCGAGTCTCGCGGCGAAACATAGCTGGAGCGCGACGACGCGGTACGCGCTGAAGAGCCTTGACGTTCACTGGGCCAAGATTCGTTGTTAGCCCTCCTCTTAATCGGCCTGTCCGATCCTGTGCGACCCGGATCGCACGGTAGATATCGAGCTACCGAAACGACAGTCTAGGCGGATAATCAACTGCAGTAAGGGGAGTAGAAAAATTAATAAGGGCCTGATTATTTTTTCCCTGACATTAATCGGGCCCTAGTAGGGATAAAAAGACAAGGGTTCTACAAGATGTGTTAAACCAACAAATGGTTTAACGAGTCCTTATAACGCAATATTATGAGAGCTTTATAAGACAATATCAAGTTGTAGGGCAATATTAATAGGGCCTTATAAGGCAATATTTTTATTATTGCTTGAGTAAAAATATTCGTTCTTTTCATTCCAAGAAATTCAGATTCCAATTTCTTTATTTCTTTATAATCTTGTTAATATACAAGAATTTTTTATTTTAACAATATAGCATTCTTTACAACATAAAAATCCTGCTACTGTTTTCGTTGCATTTCAAAACGAAGGCAATACTAGAAAAATTCTTGGAAGAAACTAATGAATGTGGCAACTGATAAAACTAATAAAATTTGTTTTTAATTGCGGTATAATTAAAACATTTTTAAAAGAACCAGACAGAGCGTACCTACTAAATCGATACTAAACTATGACAATTTTATTATTTCAGATCTTATTAATTTTCTACAACAGAACTTGATTTTGTACATCTAAGGTATCCCTAAAAAATCCTTCTAAGGTCTACACATCAGTTTTCCATGCTAAAACGTTATATTTCATTAAATCTAAGGCACCTTAATAAATCCTACTAAGGCTCTCATCACTTTTCCTCATCAAAACCTTATTTCGTAAAATCTAAAGTGTCCCTAAAAGATCCATCTCGGGGCCTGATGTGGTAATAACGAGGCATCCCTTTTAGTGCATCCTATTATCAGCCTTATGCTTCATGAGGATGGTCCTAACAATTTTCCGCTCGGGAACGTACGCATACGTGATGAGAGTGACTGTGCGAGTTTAGGACCACGCTTAGAGAGAGAAAGAAAAAAAGAGAGAGAGAGAGAGAGAGAGAAAATTCCAAAATTTATCAATTTGTCGCCAAACGCGTTTTCCATCGATATCCTACGGAAAAGAGCGGCAGCATCCGCGTACGCGTACGCGGAAGCTATCATCGCCGATACCGTAGTTTGCTGCGAAGATACTTTTCCCGGCTACGAGTCGGCGAGCAATTACAATCGCGGTAAAACCGAACAGCTTAACAGCCCGCAGCCGGAAATGTCGGGGCTTCACTCGATATGCGCGTATTTCGTCGCTCGTTTCTATCGACCGGTCCGCGACGTTCCACTTTTGCGCAAATCTCACCACGTCGACGAGTTATGAGAAAGAGAAGAGAGAGAGAGAGAGAGAGAGAGAGAGAACCGTGTTTAATAACGACACCGCGGCCGGTTATTACCAATCGAAGAAGCGAAATCCGCGATAGCGTACTTTCGACGCCTCGTTCGAGTCGCCCTTTTCCGCGCGTTTCCCGCTGATAACTGACAAGTTCGCGGGACGCAAAGCCGCAGGCCGAGCTTTCGGCTTGGCGATTGGGCAGCTACTGCTAGCTAAGTGAGGTACACGTCCAATCACATCGAGGTTATAGTCGGCCGACATCAAGTAATTGCCGCGTACCTACGCGACTCTGGTTTCATACGTTCTATCTTGCGCCTTGCGCAATATTGCCTCATAATATGTAGTTTTATGGAATTTAATGTCACGCCCGAACGCCTGGCGACATGTCGTTTTACAGCTCGCCTGCGTCGTAATGACATGCTTCGGGTAAATATATATAAAAAAAAAACGACATATTTCTATTAATAAATTTCAACTCGCCTGTGCGCCTATACACCGGGTGGCCGGGTTTCGACGTGTCCGAGCGCTTGGGTGCAAGTGAAACTTGTTAAACTGGATAGAAAAAACGTCCTTCATTTTGTAAACTTCCGCGATAATCGTTGCTCGGTATTACTCGACGCGATTCGAGACGAGCTTCGCGAAGTCCTCATCCAAGATTCAGACGTCTTGGAGAAGATCGAAGAGCACATCCCCCGCGTTCGACAACTTTCTTTCATTGACACCTCGATAATTACCGTGGCGATTTACAAAATGGCGCAGGATTTTTCGATACACTTCAACAAGTGGACAGCCCGTATATTTATGTAACCCACGCAAAGAGATATTCTCCGGGTGCTCGACCTCGGCAACTCTGTCGCGCTCGACCGCCGAACCGCGCCCTGTGCACCCGCGCAAACGGCGCAAAATGGAAGAGAAATGCATACGCGCGGGAGATACGTTTCGCACGCGAAAGACACGTGATCGCGATCGATGACGAAACCGCGACGGTAAAGAAAAATAAGTGCCGGCCATCAAGGCCGAGCAGAAAGACGATCGAGAAAGAGAATATAGGCAGGAAGGTGCAGAGTGACAGGAGCGTAGGAGAGAGGAAGGAGAGAGAGCGAGCGAGCGAGCGAGAGAGAGAGAGAGAGAGAAAAGAAAAAAGAAATACTCGAAATAACGCAATTCAGCCTGCCCACTTTCGGGGTCGTTTTTCGCTGCCCGACATTCGCCGGCCTCTAATTGGCCGCGCGGAGTCGGCCAGCGCCGAGGTAAGTCTTTCGCCTCGCCGCGCCGTATTTAGACGGACATTAATTATGCACTTTTACCTTAGACGGCCGTCACCTGTTTCGAACGCCTGTGCACACGCGCCTTACGTCTTACTTCAGCTTGGCCGCTCCAAATATACAGGGTGTCTCGCGTAGTACATCGCAATCGCGATGAGACGGCTCAGAGACACGCGAGCGCGCGCGCGCGCGAGAGAGAGAGAGAGAGAGACAGAGATACAGAGAAATTCGCCGCTAAATATCGGATCGTAATAAACTTCTTAATGAGCGGAGTTTTCGGGCGCGAGTTGTAAGTCGCAAAGATCGAAGCGCGAAAAATCCCTCCTCCCGGACTTTCTATCGCATTTTCAAAGGACGATCCGCTGCTGAGGGACTTTTGTGTCGGCCGCTGCGAAAATGTCTACCGGAACTGATCGCATTAGCCGTATGTGTGCGTTTACTCTCGATCGGCTACAATTAGCGGCTTTTTCGCAACTCTATCGAGCGCGGCCGCGAAAAATAGCTTAATCGCGATTAACCACCCGGCGCTCCGCGCCGGGATATTTAACAAATTATGCACGCATCATGTCGACTGAATAGAACTGAAAGGTGAATGTAATCGCCGTTTAAAACTTCGCCTCTCTCGCCGCGCGGTGTAACGACGTACGCGGCGGTGCGTGACGCAGAGAGTGCAAAGAGAGGCGCTTCTCTCCGCGCCTGGATCGATCGGCAGGGCGGAGGGGGGAGGATCTTGGATTTCGTAACTCGACCGGGATAGGAAGCTCGAGAGGAGCGTGTGAAAACGAGGAGTGTGGGCGAGCTTTGAAATTAACCTCTCGCACCTCGGCGTATCGCGCGGTCAAGAAGGATTTCTCTCTCCCTCTCTCTCTCTCTCTCTCTGTGTTTTTCTCTCTTCTTCTCTCCTTTTCGACAGCGACAAGGATCTGACTTTAACGCGAGAAATCGCGAATGACAGCGGCGGCGGCGGCGGCGGCGGCGGCGACCGACAGGCTATTAATCATCCGAAAGATGTGTATCTGCGAATGTAGACTTAATTGCGCCGATCCGTCAAATTAATTAAAGCGATCGAACGCTGATTGAGGCAGCGGCGCCGAGCTCGGGGTAATTCGACGCGATCGCCGTATATAATTCGCGCCACCTCCCCGATTTCTAATCTCGCGTGTCGGTGCGCCTCACGGCAGAGACACGTGGGCGGTGTATCTCTCTCTCTCTCTCTCTCTCTCTCTCTCTCTCTCTCTCTCTCTCTCTCTCTCTCCCTCTCTCTCTCTTTCTCTTTCTCTCTCTCTCTCTCTCTCTCTCTCTCCCTCTGTCAGCCGGCAGAGTTTGGCGTATCCGGGGAAAATGAAGCCCGGACAACAAAGTTCTTCGTGATAAAGAATAACGAGAGGTGACCGGTCGAGAACGACGGAGAAACACCGTGGAAATAAATCGAGAAAGCGAGAGCCATCACGGTCTGCTCGAATGAGCGAATAATGCGTGGTCGAGAGAGAGAGAGAGAGAGAGAGAGAGAGAGAGAGAGAGAGAGGAGATGAAGAAAAAAGAAGCGACGGGGACGAGCACGCACGAGCGCGAGCTGGAGAAAATAGATACAAACGAAATATGTAATGATGCTCATAGCCGCACTTGACCTAATGGACGGCGAGAACGCGTGACGTTCGGCCATGAAAAATAAAAGGGGAGAGAGAGAGAGGGAGCGAGAAACAGAGACAGATGATCTCGGACGACGCATTAACATGCGTAACGCCGCGATAATGAAAGGAAAGCAATGCAATCGTAAACAAGAAGTGTACGCAAGGTGCCTCGCTCCATTAATAACATCCGATCGCGGACAAGATAAAGATAAAGGAAACGCCGCGGCACGATGGCGCATATCGGTAACCGATATATCAAAACGAGCTCCGATAAGTGCGGCGATAAATATGCGTGTGCGTGTGTGTGTACAGGGTGTTCCGAGATTACCAGCCGGATTCCTCCTGATCAGCTTGGGGATTGATTGCGCTTCGGCGAAGCGGCTGGTTGATCTTTTGGCCGGTCGGCCGATCGGTTATTGTCTCTTCGCGACGTCTTAAGAGCGCCGCAATCTTTCCTCCCACGTGCCTTCATTGTCGATTTCACGCGAGATCGGACGTAACGCGGAGGGGAGAGAGAGAGAGAGAGAGAGAGAGAGAGAGAGAGAGAGAGAGAGAGAGAGAGAGAGAGAGAGAGAGAGAGAGAGAGAGAGAGAGAGAGAGAGAGAGAGAGAGAGAGAGAGAGAGACAGAGAGAGAGACAGAGAGAGAGAGAGAGAGACAGAGAGAGAGAGAGAGAGAGAGAGAGAGAGAGAGAGAGAGAGAGAGAGAGAGAGAGAGAGAGAGAGAGAGAGAGAGAGAGAGAGAGATGGGCTCGAGAGCGACGCAATTTGCATCGCGCGGCGCGCTTATTCCGATGAAAACATTCGAGAGACTGTGAGAATGTGAGAGCGAGAGAGCACGAGGCGGCCTCGCGCGCCGAGTCGCACGCGGAATCGACGGAAGAGAAACATGGGAGCGCACGCTCCGGCTCCGGGAACAGCGAGAGAGGAATTGAGCAACGGCACGACGAGAGCGACACATATCCGACGATATCGTCTTCCGATTTCATTTCGTTTCTACAATGCACGCTCGCAACCGCGAGCGTGCATTCTCAAACGTATCGAGACAATCGGCTGGATGCTCCGGATCAAAGAAAAACTCGCGACACGTGCCGCACTCGGAAAAATAGCGCGCTTTTTCGCGGATGAAAGGCGCGCGCGTGCCCGACTCGCCGGCGGCCGTTTTGCGTGCGACGAGCGTTAAAAGGAAAGAAGAATGATAAAAAGGCGAGCAAAGGTAATCGAGAGAGAAAAGACAGAGAGAAGCGAGCGAGAGAGAGAGAGAGAGAGAGAGAGAGAGAGAGAGAGAGAGAGAGAGAAAGAGCGACGGATGAAGAGAAAGAGAAAGAGAAAGAGAGAGAGAGAGAGAACAGTGGGCGCGGAGATATTACGCTTTCGCGATGGAACGCGACTCGCAAGTGCACATTTTAATGTCAAGGAAGACGTGCGCGCGCCCGTTTCGCAACAATACGAACATGTGGGCTAACTCGGCAGATAAGTACACGGTAGCGAATACGCATACCGTAACCGTGCATCGCATGCCGCCGCGTCCTCGAAAGGATTAATCCTGACGGCACACGAACGCGGCACACGGCGCGGCTGTTTTATATTCGCATTCCATTTTCGTCGGGCTCGAGTCGTGCTCGAAATTCGCGCGATCATCAACGCGGCAAATTGGGCGATCGATCGGACAGCCGATTGTACGCTCGCGGCACTAGCGCGGTGTTTTGTGCGATGGTGAAACATATTTGTATTTATTCGCATTGAATGCCGTTGAATTGTCGCGCGATGTTTAGTCAAACGAGGTGCGAGAGAGCGAAGTGTAAAGAGAGCGCGAATCGGCCCGTCCGAACGAAATCGTCTCGCTGCGACTCGCACACTTTCGCCGGGATTTAATGCGCAGTTACACTGCGAGAGAGAGAGAGAGAGAGAGAGAGAGAGAGAGGTTTCATTCGCGAAATTTTAAGTCGATTCAATTATGCAGACGCGCGCACATCTACATATCTGTCCGAATTTGCAAATTAATGTACACGTCGTCGAGTTGATTCCGCCGGCATAAATTTTCGCAAGAGCTATAAACCATAGCCTCGCTCGCCCGCTCCTTCCTCTGCCCAATCTTACGAATTCCGATACTTGACCTTCGACAAGTCGAACAGCGAACAGTCATCGCGTGTACGAGCCGCTTGAAAATGGATTATTCAGACGAAATGTAAACACGAACTCTCTACGAGAGAGGCCGCGCGAGAGAACGCTCGTAAGACCGGCCGGATCGCCGAAGTGCGACCATGAAAGCAACGGGATGGGTTGCGCTTTAAGATTAATACCATTTCCTAGGATATCTAGGAATTCCCCGAATCGCTTGATTAAAGTCCGCACACGTCGCGCCTTTTACCGGCGAGAAAGGCACCGCGACGTAAACATCGTTTCCGCTATATTAGTCGATCTTCATTTCGTATTCCACGAGGAAGCTCTCGTGATGTATCCCCAAATGTAACACGCTGCGCGAAGGACAAACTTCTCTCTCTCTCTCTCTCTCTGACTCAACCTACGGATTCGTAGCGTTCCACTTTGTAGAATTTCCAAGTGACGACGCGCGGCTTCGCGACGGAATTTAGCGGATACTTCCCTTTCTCGTCTCGATCGTCGCTCCGCAATTTAACAATCGCTAAACTGTGCGAATACGGTTCAACATTCATCATCCAAATAAATAAAAGTATAATCAATACGTCGGTAAAAAAAAATAGAGGACCGGTGAGAAAGAGCTTGAGAGAAATATCCTTAAATCCCGACTGATATCTCGAAGGTTACTTGAACTCTCTCTCAGTAGCCCTTCGCTTGTTAACATAATTCACCATTATCTAAACATTAACATCGAAACGTTATTCACCGTCAGAGCTTTTCTCCTTTGACGGTCGCTCTTACATACTTCGACCGCAACGATTAAACATTCAGGAGAGTCTCGGATCCCCCCTCTCCTCCCCATCGCAACGGCACGAGGCAGAACTTGATTATCTCTCGCTCGATGGACCCGATACTTTGTGTGTATCCTCGCTGATTTGATTGATAGACCGGCGCGCGTCGCGCGGCCGCGAATTAAGACACAGGACGAGGGGATTCGCCGCGGATAATAAAAGCGATGACATCCGCCTCGGCCTCGCGCGCCGGCGTTGCACAACGCGGCGATCCCGCGGCGCTGATATTTTCGAGTAAACGCACAAGTTATCACGCCTACGTCGCGCCGCGCGCGGCAACAAACGAGCCGTTTGATCAAACGGTCGCCTCGCGGCCGCCATTGTTTGGAGTAATATAATCGGCCGTTCTGGAACACTCGACTCGCCAGCGCGCGTTGTCGCCGCGATCGTCGGATTTATTAAGCTTAATATGCGGGAGAAAGGTTAGCGCGCGCGCGCGCCAAAGATTTATGCGCGGCCCGCCGCATATGGGCGATCTATTAATAATGATGAATAACGGACGCTGGAATTGTGAAGAAGAGTGTCGCGCGCGAGGAGGCTTCGAGCGGCGCGAAAACAATGCTCAGCGCGAAGGGTGTGCCGTCGCCTCTTTCCGCGCGGGCGTTTCTTTTCTCCTCGCTCGCTTCGAGTGTCGAAGCGAGCTGCGACGAAATCGCTTAGCCGACCCCGCGGGACGCCGGAAGGACCGCGGGGAACGATTTCCGCGGCCATCGCGCATCGCGTCGTGGAGTCGCGAGTGTGCGCACTTGGCGATTTCCTCCCGGCTATCTCCTTCGTCGACGTAGCCGTCTGTGGCTGCGAGAGCCGCGGCTGCAAAGTCCGCCAAGATCGCTCGAAGTTTGAGCGGGGCGATTCGCGGGGAAAGGACGACGCGCGTCGTCGGTCGTCGTCGCGGAAGCGTGATGAGCTCGCACGTCGCCGGCGACGACGCGACGTGACGCGCCGCGATAGCGATTGACAACGCGGCAACGTCCAAAGCGGCAGCGTAACGACGAATCGCACGAATTTACGATGTAAATGTGTAAATAAATACCACGCACGCGTCGCCGCGCTCGCAGATACGCGGCTCGTAAAATTGTCCCCGCGACAAGTTACGGCGGAATCTTCGACCTTTGCGCGAGTGCGCGGCTCGGTGGCGACCGCGGCCAGGGGGGGGGAGGGAACGCGATTTCGGCGCACGCGACTCCTCCTCCTCCGGCGGGATGGGTAAACCTCGCGAGGGACTCGGTCTCTCGACGCTCATTCATTCGCTCATCGGACGTTTACGATCGCGCGATCAAGATGCGAGATGCCCGCGTGAAGTTTTAATACCGCGATAAAACCGAGATTATCGCCGCATCGGACGTCTTTAGGAGCGCTCTTCGCTCCTGCGCGAGCTGCAGCTCGCGGGAGCGGCGGCGTCGACTGAGCGCGATCGATGAACCGTGTCGTCGCGCGTCGTTAATTAGCGCGTAAACACGCGAATCGCTCGAGCAACGCTGCGGCCGCGAGCGTGAGTTCACGGGCGTGAGTGAGTCGGGACGATTCAGTCCGGCGGTTTGCGCGAGGACGTCGTCGTCGTGTCGCGCGGAGGGCCTCCCGATGATGAAGTCAATGTGAAGTCGTCGCCTACAGTTCGCGCGTTGGCTCTGGCGAAAACATCCCGAGAAGCGCGCTCGGAGGAATCGCGGAGCGAACCGCTCGCGAATTCGCGCGCGCGCGCGCGCGCACACACACACACACACACACACACACAGGCGCGGTGGGTGCATCGAGATACGATGAAAAGTTTACGTGTATCCGCCGCGGAAAGTCCAACATACCTGACGTGCCTCTTTCTACTTCTCTATCTCTCCGGCCGTGCAGCGCGGAGAATGGCGAAGTATGAAAAATGTGAAGAAAGGAGGAAGTGCTCGAGGAGTGAAAGGCGAGATTGGGCCGTTTAAACGCCGAAGATTATCATGCCCGGCCGGGGCCGGTCGATTGACGAGCGCGTCACGTTCCGAATTGAACGCGCTCCTTCCTATTGTGAGCGAAGGAAGGAGATAGAAGGAGAGAGCGAGAGAGAGAGAGACATCGATCGCGAGGAATCGCAGGGAAATCAGCGGCGAATCGTCGCGGCGATATAAGCTGATAAGGGAGAAAAAGTGCCATCGCGGACGCTGCCGAAAGGCGGAAATTCGGAGCGATCGGGTGGTGAAAGGAGTCCACGAGCGCTCGATGCTATATAATGCGCGTTTAACGTACACGTACACGCACACGGAAACCGCCGATGCATAGGCGTGTTACGAGTCTCGCCGTGCGATATCTGCCACCGGAAATTCGGGTGAGATGCAGGGTCAAGAAAACGTCAGGAATGCATCGTAAGTACGATGCCGGGAGGAGATTCACGAAGAAAGGAGGAAGTGCCGGGAGAGTGAAAGGCGGGGATCGCAGAATTTCAACGGCCAGAGAGCGAGAGAAAGAGAGAAAGAAAAAGAGATTATAAACGCGAGCTCGACGCACGTGCACGTCGTATCTCTCGTCGCGCGCACGTAACACTCGTCGCTATCTCATATCGCACTTTAATAGGAATGGTAATACGGAGCGACCGGAATAATAAGCCGGTTCCGAGCGCGATGCGTTCGTTCGCTCGCTCTCGCCACAAAACGCCGACTTCGAAAGACAAATATATATAATATAGCTTCGCGTGTATTTATCTGGACGTGTCGCGATACAACGCGAAACTCGACGCGATGTCGAGAGAGCGGCGCATTTGCATCCATTCAATAGTTAACGAACGACGCATGCTCGATAAAAGAGCAGGCCATCTCGGGCCGCGAGCCGCGATTAAACGCCGATATCTCAGTGTTACGCAATACGTTTGTTTCAACGTCAACAATGTCATACGCGATGAAATTATCGCGGCGCGATCGCGCCGCGCGACGTATTTGCGGAGGGAATCAACGTACCTCTGGGTATTTATTATTTTGTTACGATAACGAGCGTGTGTCGATCGACGCTGATCACCGCGCGCTGAAAATTGCGTCTGCTGTTGCGGCGTTCGCGCGATGATAATTAACAACGATAAAAAGAGAGAAAATAAGTATCCCACGGATACGCGACAGGATTTTCCTCGCGAAATCTCCACCGAACATATTCCATCGAATGTTCGTCAACAGAGACAAAAGTGATAACAGAAGGGGGGGGGAGAGGAGGAAGACAAGAGAAACGATGGAAAGTCAACAATAAAACGTCCGCCGGCGGCGGGGAAAATTAATTAAGGTGTTCAAGCTGATCGCGCAGAGACGAGTGTTTATCGTGCGATAATATCGACCGCTAATAATAGCGCGGAGGATTTTCATCCTCGATGCGGGGAGAGGAAGAGGATTTTCCCGATGCTGCGGCGCTCTCCCGAGAGAGAGAGAGAGAGAGAGAGAGAGAGAGAGAGAAAGAGAACTGTCCGCCATCGCATATCTCTCACGGCGTGTCGCGCGCGACGTACGCGTGAACGTGTCACTTGAATTAAACGAGCTTTCGTTCTTGCGCGCGAAACAACCTGTTGACTACGTAATCAACGACGTGTGTGACGTGCCATGTGCGTGCGTGCGCGTTATATTTGCACATCGCACGCTGTATCGTGCGCGCGCGCGCGCGCGCGCGCGTCTATAAGGTCTTGACAAATCTGCTTAAGATTCCCGCGGCACCTCCCTCAAACAGCTGACATAAATCGACACAATGTTATCTATCTCCGTGCAAACACTGTTAAAACGATTAAGAGGAGATCGCCAAGGGGGAGGGGGATGGGGTGGAGGCACGATGGGACGTGAATGCGCGTTGAAGAAATACTGCGCGACTCCGTCTGGCGCAACGATTCGCCTCGCGAGAGCGAGGGCGCGAATTATTCCACTCTCGCGCCATTTCATTGGCATCTGTTGTGAAAAAAGAAGAAAAAAGGAGAGAGAGAGAGAGAGAGAGAGAAAAAAGCGAAAAGAAACGAAAAAGAAGCCCGAGCTCGTTGCGACCAAGTTACGCGCGGTATTTTTAGACCCGACGGCTGCCTTCACGACGGCGACGTCGACGTCGACGATGTGATATATACTTTCCCGAGTGACGATGGTGAATCAGCCCGACCCCGTAAACGCGCTCTCCCGTTCGATCACGCTCATTGCGGCGCATCCGAGTGCGCCAATTGCGAAGTATGAAGCGAAAAACGGCGGTCGATTTCGCGAGCTCGTAAATTGTCGTCGTCGTCGTCGTCGACTAACAAAACGCGTCGCAGTAAGCCGTCGCGCGCTTACCTTTGCCTTCCTTCGTTCTTTCGTTCGTTCGTTCGTACGGAAGAGAGAGAGAGAGAGAGAGAGAGAGAGAGAGAGAGAGAGAGAGAGAGAGAGAGAGAGAGAGAGAGAGGAGCACATTCTGCGCAAGCGGAAACGGCGCACACAATGTAATTTAATCCGCGCACAAATGTCAAGTTTGCAGGCCCCGGCTTGTTTGCGAACTTATCATTAGTCGTAATTTTATCCGGACGATTAGACATTAATCAGACGCAGAATTTCCCGTCTGAGAAAAATCGCGCTCGTCCGTCTTGCACAGTCTCGTGATCTGTGCGTGCGCACAACGGCGCTGTCCTTCTGTCCGATAAATCGTCAAAAGTTTTTTCGCCTGCTTCCCCCCTCCCTCCGCGCGCCGCCGCCATCCGTCAAGAGCCTCGCGCGCGTTCTCTCTCGCTCAGCCGGATGTCGCTCGCCGCGCGACGAGGAGTTATTGATGAAATTGCGGCCTTCATTATGTCGTAAACATGTCGCAGAGATACACGCTTAGATATGTATCGCAGGTGGATGGTGGATAATCGGCGGGAGAAAGAGAGATCGTTCACGTTTTTTTCGTGCGAAAATAAATCGAACGATCATGAGGCGAACGCCTCCCCTCCTCCTCCTCCTCCTCCTCCTCCTCTTAGCCGCGGCGACTTGCCGTCGCCGCCACCACCAACTCCGCCGCCGCTTGCGTAATCGCACGATACTCTCTCGCGTTACGGCGTAATAATTGTTTCACCATTGCCGCGGGAATGCTCGTTAAAAGGCACGGTAAACAAGTCGCGGCGAGAGCGCGGATCTAATGCACCGCCTCGTGCGATCGCACGTAACGTACGCATTAACGAACGTAGTTTGTCGGCGATCCGCCGATTCGTTACGAGAGCCGAGAGATACACGTCCCGACCTTGACTAATCTATTCCCGCGAAACGGTCGATTCCTCGGAATACATGTGTACACACAGTGACATAACACACGCGAGCACGTCACAATTACAATTCAATTTTCCTAGCCCACGTTGTAACGAACGTCGCCGGCCTGCCTGCCTGCCTCGTCAACGCGCGAATTTAAACGGTAGCTCTCTCTCGGGATCGTCAAGTCGCGTTTTATTACGAACGATGAGATGACGCACCGCAATTTCGAGACGGTCCGTCGAGCACGAGGGAGGAGGCAGGCACTTTGTGCGTTCCGCGCCGCGGCTTCATTTGTCGCTTTGGCGCATCGGTTACTTCCAAGGATTCGGAAAAGTTTGCCGCGGACGCCGTCGCGTCGGTTGCTTCCACTTACAAAGTGAGAACAAACTCTGCAAGCAATATCTGACAATTATCTCGGGAAATGGCAACTTTGCGCGCAATGTAGAATGAACGCTCATCAGCTGACGAGTCGGTGAGTCGCCGCTGAATTCGCTTATGTAAAGTCGTACAAGTGCGCCCCCCCCCTTCCCCCAAGTGGATCGCTCTTGCGGTTTTCGATAATTAGAGAACCATCGGAGAGAGGAGAGGGGGGGCGGGAAGAAAGATAGAGAGGAAGAGGGAGAGAGAGAGAGAGAGAGACCACCGCTTACCGCAACAAATGATTTCCGATTCGCGGAAATAATCGCCGCTTGATAATCCTCTACGATCCAATCCCGATATCTTTTTTTTTCTTCGTCAGTATTCACCTCGAGTAATTGCACACACGTCGCGCAAGACTGACAGTCTCCGAGAATTCGAACGTCGCGGAAACGGACGTCGGCGGCGCTCGCTGCGCGCGACGAGTTCGAGTTTCGAGTTGTGCGAGGAGTCCGCGGCGGAGCGCCGCGTTTCCTCCCGTCGAGCGGCCGTTCGCCGGTGCATTTACCCGGGTTGCCGGTGTTTTCGCGAGGGTGCGTCGACACCGCGCGCGGGCGCGCGTCCGGCGAAAAATTCCGCCCCGAGACGAAAGGCGAAAGGCAACGAAGATTCGGGAAAGGTCGCGCTCGCGCGCGCGTGCGCGTGCGCGCCATTCGCCCGAGTTCTAGAAGGAATGCGAATGTCCGCGAGAGAATGCACGCCGGCCGTTCGCGAGAAACAGCCTCTCTCGTCGTCGCCTCGAGGAAGCCCGGCGACTCCCGGAGGACGCTCCCGGCTGCGCGTTCGCTCATTTCGCCGCGGTCGCGGCTCGAGCCGAAATCGCGTCCCTCGACTACTCGACTCGCGACACGTCTCTCCCTCTCCCTCTCTCTCTCTCTCTCTCGCCAACCTGCCGCGGATTTCCCCGGCTGACCGCGAGGATCGCGGGACGAAGGGCTAACATATGGCCGCTCGTGCTTCGTGCGCTTTTCTCATGTCGGTACTTACAAAGTGTACAAGCCTTCTCCCTCCTGTCGTTGTCGGGACACTAGGCTACGGCACGTTTCACTAATCTTCCGAGAAGCCGCAGTCTAACGCTCGTGTATGGGTGCGCATAGGTTTGTGTATGTGTTACATGTATATCCGGTCCGCGACAAAGTCCAGCCGATGTCGTGAGAGCGCCGCGCGATGCGCGACCCCGTCCGTCGTCTCCTCTCTTGGTCGCAAGTAGCCGCCGCGCGCACCGTCGTCGTTCGCTCCCGCTCTCTGAGGCCCGGCACTTGGAGCACGTGCTGCTTTTGGTGCCTCGGTGTCAACGTACGCAAACGCTGAGAGGACGAGAGATCGCCGCGGACGCGATGTTACTTGTCGCGTCCCAGACGGTTATACGCCGCGCGATTCGTACTCGCGAGAGAATCGCGGGACCGGCGCGCGGCTTCTTCTCGAACGACACTGTCGTGAAGCTTGCTTAGAGCGTTGCGCGCGCGCGCGCGCGCGCACGATCAGCGAGCGAGAGAGAAAGAGAAGGAGAGATAGATAGAGTCCGAACACCGTGAACTTGGCGATATTCGCGCGCGTCCGTGCGTCTCGCCGCCCGTCTCTGCGTTCATACGACGACGGGCAGGCACAGGCCGGGCCCGCTTCGGCTGAAGTTTCGCGACAATCGGTCCCACCCCGATCGCACTCCTCTGCTTCTTCTTCTTCTTCTTCTTTTTCTTCTTCTTCTTCTTCCCCTCCTCTCCGTTCGTCGGTTCGCACGAGTCGCCGCTGTTGCTTCGCGGGTTCGCCGGCGAGGAACCGGGGAGAGAACAAGAGAGATAGACGGAGAAGAAGGAAGAGAGAGAGAGAGAGAGAGAGAGAGAGAGAGAGAGAGAGAGAGAGAGAGAGAAAGAGAGAGAGAGAGGAGAGAGAGAGAGACCGAGAGGAACGTCTCGCAAGGTTCGTGAAGCGCCGTTTGAGGCGAGTGTTACGCGCAAAAACGTAAGATGTTGACCGGAACGAAGTCAGTAACACGTCAACGACACCACTAGCCGCCGCGGCGAACCAACTGACACTGACAACGGTCCGCGCGACTACTCGCGCGCACGCACCACCGCGCGCGTTTTCCCCACTCCCACGACGGGCGACTTCTCCCTACCGTGAGCTCAACCGAGCCGATCTCCCACCCGGGCGATCCCGGAGCGAACAGCAGCAGCAGCAGCACCAGCACCAGCCTGCTGTGTGTCTTCGTCGCCGCGCTGGATCGCGCTCTCCGTCGGCGACGGCGACGGCGACGGCGACGGCGACGGCCGAGCGCCCACACACACTCGGCCGCTCGCTCTCTCGCGGCGAGCAGCGCTGCTCCGCTTCATCCGAACCGATCTCGATGCGTTATGAGAGTCGGCGGCGAATCAGCCGCGTCCTGGACGCAGCCCTGGCCGACGAACACGCCGCTGCGCGATCCTCCTCGAGTAGGAAAGAGGTTACGCCCGCGAGTGGAACGAAGAGTCGAAAAGGCGAGCCTCTTCTTCGTCGCTTCAGCGCTCGCTGGGTTAAGGCTGCTGTGTTTCAGGCTTGTCTCGCCGCGAGATCGTCGACCGGCTGTGGGGTTGACGGGTTTCTACAAGAGCGTTTCTTCGGAGATCCCTTAAAGCCCGCATCGCACCACGGGTTGCAGATCAAGGATTGCGGATCGAAGATTAGGTTTCGACGACTTCAACGAACTTCGGTTTTGATTTGCTTCATTCCGATTGGTCAAATCTCGATATTCAATCCGCAATCCTTGATCTTCAATTCCGTAGTGTGACACGGGCTTAAGCCCGTATCAGACTATAGATTGAGATTGAGATTGGATTGAAATTTGGCCAATTGGAAGAAAGAAAATAATCTCAAATATAGTAAACTTAGCCCTGATTGGTTAAACTTCAATCCGATATACTCAATCCCAATCCGTAGTCTGATACGGGCTTTAGGTAGCCAGTTGTTGCAACTTATCGGTAGGTTAACTGATGGTTAAAAATCATCATATGTTTATCTTTGCTTTTCCTTCAAAAGTTAGACAAAGACCGACATGTGATTTAACCATCAGTTAACTTACCAAGGCGTTGGAACAACCCTCCCCCCCTTCCCCCTCCGGCCCTTATACCCGGCTACAGGTTGGGTTGCCGGTCTAAAGATTCTTTAGCCGAAATTCTTTTCCCGACGGCAACAATCGACGCGTCCGACGCGACTCGCTCGCGCGCCGTCACAAGTGGAATTATTAGACTGTAAGGCTCCCTGTTCTACTGCGTTCTACAACGCTTCGCTCCACTTCGGCCTACCGCCGAGCGTGCGCTTTGTCCTTCCTCGGTTTACCTTCTCTGACGCGCGCGCGAAATACGACGTAGAGACGTAGAGCTCAGAGCTCCGCTCTGGCACAATCGCCCGCGTCACCCGGATTTTCTTTCGCGCGCTCTCGCGTGGGATCGCGGATAGAGCCCGAAAGAGAGAGAGAGAGAGAGAGAGAGCAGGCTACTGCTACTACAACGACGACGACGACGACGACGACGGCGACGCTACTACCCAACGCAATTGCGCGATCGATCGTTGCCGAGCAGACGACTTCCGCAATTTTCCGGCCTTTCCCGCGCGTCGCGAAACCGTAGATCGGCTTCTTCATCTTTTGTTTGCCCCCCTCTCTCTCTTTCTCTCTCTCTCTCTGCTTTTCTCTGAAATCTCTAAGCCGCGCTTGAGGAACTCAACGCTCGTCGTCGACGGGATAATAAATCGCTTCGCGAGTCCCGGAGGACTTGCAAAAACGCAGAAACTCCGTGATATTATGTATTCCTCGCGCGATTTTTCTTCAATGGAAATTCATTTCCGTGGGCGCGAGCGCGCGCGCATGCACTCGTGTCGGATCGCGGTGTTGGTGTTAGCGGTGACGACGAGAGAACGAGCGACGAAGAACGAGCGTAATGATATTATCGAAGAGCAGCGCGCGGTTCTGACAGCTCTCTCGAGCTTTTTTGCTCGCTCGCTCGCTCGCTCGCTCGCTCGCTCGCTCGCGCGCGCGCGCGCGCGCTTTCACGGACGGTAATCAAACGGGACTGTGACGGCGTCATCGGCGCGTTACGATAACGCCGAGATACGAATCGCGGGGCATTATGCGCCGCGAGACAATGTTGCGACGTTCCTATCCCGGCTCTTCTTACGTAACAGCCGGATCAATTACTCCAGCCTATAAGTGGGACAACTTCGACTCGTTACGCGGCCTTGTTTGCGCTCTTTATCTTCGAAATTGTCGCGATCTCCCCGCAGTATTCTCTCTCTCTCTCTCTCTCTCTCTCTCTCTCTCTCTCTCTCTCTCTCTCTCTCTCTCTCTCTCCCTCTCCCTCTCTCTTTCTCTCTACCTTTTTTCGCAATTATTTCGCGATATCCCGTGTCCTCAGAAGACGCACGACATTAATAAATGCTACTCACTCACGCATTCGCATTCTCTCTCTCTCTCTCTCTCTCTCTCTCTCTCTCTCTCTCTCTCTCTCTCTCATTCTCTCTCATTCTCTCTCTCTCTCTCTCTCTCTCATTCTCTCTCATTCTCTCTCTCTCTCTCTCTCTCTCTCTCTCTCTCTCTCTCTCTCTCTCTCTCTCTCTCTCTCTCTCTCTCCCCCCCTGTTTATCGTTTTCTCGATTCGCGCACAGCCCGGCCGCAGTTTCGCGCTCGGAAGTGCGCGTTCGCGGACGATGTTTCCAACAGCTTGTAGAAACGACGAGCTATAAGACATCGATGTTAGGTAAGAACTTATAGCCACCTGTTTCCCGCAAGCTATAGACTAAATACGTCCTTCCGCGGGCTTCAAAGGGCTATCGTTCCACTTACTTATCGCACACTCTCCGTCGGATTTCCAGCGTCGGATTACCGCACGTGCGTTTTCCCTCAAACGACTACGTCGTCGCGGGGTGGTCGCGTGTAACACGGAAGAACACAAGCGCTCGACGTGTCGGAGCGCGCGAGTCGAGCGGGGCGGTATCACAGATACGATATTTACGTGTGTGCGCATCGCTCTGCGCGAGATCCTTCGCGAGAAAGGAAAGCGCCTCGTTACCTCCTTCGAGGAAAAAAGGGCGCGGTAAAAGTGCACGTTGCGCTCGTGAAATTTCTTATCTCCGCGAGGAGAGCTCGTCTGAGGTGGACTAATAACAATGCCAACGTCAACGGGGTCAATAATACGCCGCGAGATGATGCCCCCTCCCTCCCTCCCTCCCTCTCTCTCTCTCTCTCTTTCTCAAAGAATTGTCTGTTTCAATCTCGTAAGAAAAGTCCGCAATGAGCTGCGTGCAACGAGGCAATGAATGGCATGAATAAAACGTAAGAGTGCACACTTTGTGCGAACACGGATATTTGCTTTGATATTAAACTCGGGGCTCGGAACTTCGATATTAAAGTTACACCATTAAAAGCAGCGGCAGGAGAGGGAAGTAGGGTGGGGTGGGGAGGGGGGGTTGGCGCACACACGTACGTATGTACTTACATATCTCGGGGCTATAGAGTCTTACACTCTCCTACGCGTGAGACTTTTCAGCGTAAACACAATAAAGATATCAGCTTTAATGCGGAGCGGAGGAGGGTGGCAATCTCTGCAACGACGCGTAGTCTCGTTTGCTTTAATTAAGCCGTTATCTTGGCGCATCATCTGTCGCGGGATAAAGAGTCGACCGTTGTTAACCGCCGAGTCCAATCGCAAGACGGCGACGGCGCGGTCTTCGGCGTGGGACCGCGCGGGCCGCGACTCGCGATCGCCAGCCGGAACTCCAGATCCGCGCGCCGTGCGTGCAAAAACACTCAGCAATCTCCGATCACAATCGTCTTCGTTCATTCCTCTCCTTGCACGCGCGCGACTCGCGCGCGACGTGACTCACGCGGTTCTTTTAGCGGCGCGCAGCTGCTTTTAGCGGAGCGAGAAACGCACGCAGGGATTCAGAGGATCTATTCTGAGCGCTCACAACACGCCTTGCCGATTTCCTCCCAGGCTCGTGTGACCCTCGGGAACAATTCACGAGACTCGGCGAAAGGACATTTCTTCCTCGACGTCCGAGGGCGGTCCTCGGGAGCGGGGGGAGAAAGGAAGAGGAGGCCGCGCGGCGGAAGCGAATTGCGGTGGAACGATATCGCGGAGATTATTTGAATTTTGCCCGAGTGGCCGGCAAGCTTTGTCAACTTTCGCCGCGAGCGAGTGACGGAACGAACGTCGTCGTCGCTTCTTAGCGTCGCGTCGCGTCGCGTCGCGTCGCGTCGCGGATCGGATCGGATCGGACGGACGAGCGCGAGCTGGGAGCACTCGCGCGGGAAAAAGTCTCTCGCATTTTTAGGTCAAACAGTTATTGCAGGTTATTGACCCGGCATCGGATCGTTACTTTCACGTCATAGTGTTGGTCATAGTGCAGCTCTTAAATCGCAGTGGCGGTTAATCTATTCTCGGACGCGCTATACCGCCGTCGCTGCCGCCGTCGCCGATCTAACAATCCTGCCATTCATCGTTAGACCGAAGAATGTAAGGAAGCGGTGATACATTTTTTAGATGTCCACAGGTCGATGCGCGTTCCGCCTCGCCGCGAGAGTCGCTGTGCTATGAAAGAGCGGTCTGTAAAAAAGGATCCTCTCTCTCTCCCCCCCTCTCTCTCTCTCTCTCTCTCTCTCTCTCTCTCTCTCTCTCTCTCTCTCTCGTCGATTATCGATAATCGTCCGTCGCACCACCACGACAACGATGAAGAAGAAGAGGAGGAGGAGGAGGTGGGGAACGCGTCGAGCGCGAAAAACGCGCGCGAAGCTCGTCATATTTCACCAGAAGTTTCCTCGCGTAACACCTAACGGACGTTACCGTACGTACAACTTGAAGCCACCGTGCATAAACTCATTCCCTCTCCTGCCCCTTCCTCCAGACCTCTCTCTCTCTCTCTCTCTCTCTCTCTCTCTCTCTCCCCCCCTCTCTCTCTCTCTTCCTCGCTCGCGACCCGCTCGTGTCGGGTCTCGGCGCACGTATTCAATTTGTAATTTACACGACGCTGGCGCGCGAGATAGGATTACATCGGCGGCGGTGGCGGCGGCGGTAACTTTGCACCGCGGTTAATAAAGCTTTCAGGTAGCGAGTATTGTAACGGCGTCCGCGGGAAAGCAGCTTCGGTTTAAGTAGTGAGCTTTAACCTCGGTGGCTGAGCGCGGCGCGGTGCCGTGTCGTCGACGGCGGGCGATCTCGCCGGCGTTGCTCGCGCGCTTTCTCTCCCTCTCGCCCTCGTCCTCGCGTTATCACCTTTTATCATCCCCTCATCGCTCCGCGCGCGCGCGCGCGGACGCCCGGCGTCGACGACGGCGTCGCCGCTGAGAAACAAAAAAAACGCGCGGCAACAACAGCGTTCACCGAAGCGTCGCTAATTCCGAAAGCAGCGACGCGCGGACCGCTCGGCTGCGCGCCGCGAACGCGCGCGGTCCGAGAGACGA
The DNA here is from genome assembly GCF_003227715.2 of Harpegnathos saltator. Classification (NCBI taxonomy): domain Eukaryota; kingdom Metazoa; phylum Arthropoda; class Insecta; order Hymenoptera; family Formicidae; genus Harpegnathos; species Harpegnathos saltator. Next base: position 1,964,162 of record NW_020229894.1, read on the forward strand.
CGGGAGATAGCGTAACAACGTCGCGCTCGGACAGCGCGAGCGAAGTGAAGGTGTTGATGACGTAATATGCGCGGCAGCAACCGCGAGCCGCGTGGTGAAGTGGAGAGTTACTCGTGACTGCGGTGCGTACCGAGAGAGGAGATACCTAACGAGCGAGCGAGAGTGATAGAAAGAGGGAGAGAGGAGGGGGCAGAGAAAGACAGGAGAGAGAGAGAGAGAGAGAGAGAGAGAGAGGTGGAGAGGTACAGAAGGAGAGAGTGAGAGGGAGGGGGGAGGGCATGGAAGTGCGCACAAGCGCAACGGCGTGCAATGCTGCGCGCTGGGCTGCGTTGCGCCGTCACTACAGCGACCGTCAAGGACGTTTGCGCTCGGTTTGCTGCACGAAGAGAAAGAAAAAGCCAGAGCGAGACGGAAGAGGACGAGGATGGAGCGACGAGAGAGAAAGAAAGAGAGAGAGAGAGAGAGAGACAGAGACACGAGAGAGCACGACGGAGCGGATTGGAGTGGGCTCTCCTCTCGCGAAAGAGAGAAAGAGAGTGCGAGGAACTCGAAGGCGCGTTTCTCTCTGGCGAGAGAGTTCCTTCAATCGCGCGCGCGCGCGCGCACTCGCGGAATCGACGAATTCGAGCCTCTCGATCCGGCCTCGAGCGGCCTTGAATGCGTCGCGGCGACGGTTCTCTCGGGGCGAGCGCGGACGGACGGGACGAAGCGAGATCGGCGGCGCTCGATTTCCAGGGCGTTTTCCTTCGTTCTCGCGCCTGTTTTGTTCTTTATTGCATGGGAAGCGTGTGCGTAATTCCGACCGAGTGCGTCGGCGCGCGCGCGTGCGCGTCCGACGAAACCGAGCGGCGGCGAGTGAAATTGCACTTGGCAATCTGTTTTTGCTATCTTTCCGCGATTCTTGTGCATTCCACCGTCGTAACATCACGCGATTATTGTATCATCGAGACACGCAATGTCCGTCCCCCTCCCCCCCTCCCGCCCTGAGAGCGATTCGTCGCCTAGAAAGCGGCAATTTCTGGCGCGGTTTCGCGAGAAGGGATCGCTGAGAAACGACGTCGCGACGCGACGTATCGTTTAAGCTCCGCTCGTTCGAGCTGCCGGTCGAGAAACAAAATCAGACTTGCCGCGATCATTCGCGACGAATGCCATCGGCGACGTGCAATTTCTCAAAACACCTCGCCGAGAGAGCCTGCGCGGCCTGGCCTGTTCTCGCGCAGCTCGCACAGCCCACTTTTACTTCGTTAGAAAAGTCTGACGCGTATATCAAGGCCATCGGGTTTATCGATCAAAGCCGCGAGCGGGCCTCTCTAATAACACGAAAAAAAAAGAAAAAAAAGCCAGCCGATCCTTCTCATCAGACCGATTGAAATTGTAACGTGATACGTGCGAACCCGCGTCTTCCCCGTCGCTCTCGCTCTCTCTCTCTCTCTCTCTCTCTCTCTCTCTCTCTCTCTCTCTCTCTCTCTCTCTCGCCGCAAGGGTGTAATGCAAGGTTTCCTAAACCATTCTCCGCTTTTACCGCCGTCTTTTGACGCTCGACAGAGACGGAGGGCGGCGGAAAAAAGGGGGGAGCGGCGGGAGTGCGGGCTGAGCCGCTCTCTTTAATAAAGCCGCGCGGGAGATTGTCAATCGCGGCGCTTCGCTCGCGCGGAATTTCCCCGAATCGACCCGTCGAATCGGTTTCGCGCTATCGACCAATTTTAATCGCGCAATTAAGACTGAACCTTTCGCTCCGCTCGCGAATTCTCCGCTCGTCGTTCTCGCAACGCCGGCGCGGCGCGTGTCGCGTTAACGTCGAGCGTGTCGAGAAGAAGTTGTATCTGCGGTAAACAAACACGCCGCGCGCTACACGGCCTATAGTCGCCGCCGTCGCCGCTTCTTCGCCAAGTTAACTTTTAACGCGATTACTTCCTCCCTCCGAGGGTTAAAGACTCTGTTTATTTTTGTTCGGGGTAACGAACTCTGCCACGATCCAGCGGCAACGGAGGAGCTGCGCGCTCACCCGGCGCTCGACGGCGAATGAATAACACGCAGAGATGGAACGATCATGCTTGACGCAGTCGCGACTGCACCCTGACGGAAAACTTTACTCGGAAGGCGCTTCGCGTATCGAACTTGAAAAGTCATTGCGAAGTCGACGAGCTCCCGCGAAACCTTGCCGCCGCTGACAGCCGGCGGGCACTCTCCAAATTAATTCGCCGGAAGTTCTCTCTCTCTCTCTCTCTCTCTCTCTCTCGGTGAGTTTAGAATCGCGACTTGTGGGGACACTCTGTAGAAACGCCAACGGCGCTCGATAAACCGGCGGGAACGGGAGGGACGCGGTCGCGTGGTGCTCGCGTAGGTAGACATAGGTCAATCGGTTACGAGTATACCGTATACCGTGTATACAGCGTACAATCGATGCGAGCGCGTCGATGCGTCGTGTAAAGGGAGAAAGAAAAAGGGAAGAGAAGGGAAGAAAAGAAGGCAATCTCAGTTCCGCAAAGACGGTCGTCCGACGAACGATCGCGCGCGGCCGAATCGGCCGATTTGATCACATCGCCGAGACGAATGGCGAAACGATAGCGCGCGCGCGCTGCTCGTGTCGTGTGGCTCGTAATTACGTTTCGCAAGCTCGTCGCGCGGTATTGTGCGCGCACAACGCGAGATCGAGTTCGCGTCGCGAAGGAGAAAGAGAGAGAGAGAGAGAGATTTGTTCCAGCGGCCAGATTTTCGCGCAGGAACGTCGGCGACGAGTCCGATGGACGCGCACGATGACGGCTGCAAACGGCTGAGAAAAAGTTTTGTATAATGCACAACGGCCGGTGCTACTTCTCTCTCTCTCTCTCTCTTCGAGTATACGAGCGCGCCGACACGGCGAAATCAATGACCCGCGGCCGGCGGCGGCGGCGGCGACTTGATCGAGCGTTTCATCGCCCCGAGATTTGTATCGTTTCAGTAACTACACGCCGTGTGTCATCGGCGGGGCGAGAAACTCCACGCGGAAACTCGGCCCAGATATCTCGAAGTGGCGCGTTTGCGGAGCAAACGCGACGAGAATCCGACCTCCTCTCGCCGCCGACGGAAATCCGCCGGAGGTTCGTGACCCTAGCCGTCGTCTCCGCAGAGATGATCCTCGCGCGAGATCTCGAGCACAGTTCAAGGACTGCGGGACTTCTCTCCTTTTTTCTCTCTTCAAGCGCGCTTTCGCGACGCGTCCGTATTCTCAAGCAGGGAGGCAGGAAGAAGGGGAGTTTTTGACTGATTCTCGGGAGATGAGTTTTCGTTCCTGGCTCGATCGGACGCGCCTCGCGTCGCGCGTTCGTCTTTCTTTCGTTAATTAATTTTCGTTATCTCATTGTCATCTTCTCACGGCAACCTCGATAACATTTACCGGATACGGGAATTGTTTGTAATCATGGCGAGGGAGGGAAACGAGCGAGCCCCCTTTCCCACGAGATGTAACTCCTTCTTCCCGATTCCAGTCAGGATAACGCGATCATCGGTCTCGCGGTATAATCGGATTACGCGTAATCTCACGGGCGCGTAATCTCGGGCTGATTTTCGTTGACATCGAGACGAGTCGTGACGCACGTGCACTTCGAGATATCGATACCCGTGCGCACCGAATTTAATTCGCGGCAACGCGCGCGCTCGCGCGCGCACTCGCCAACTATTTCACGCGTGTAACTCGCGCTACCTTGCGTAAGATAATCCTGTAAATCGCGAGCGTCACGGTAGGTAGGTGAGACAATCTTGCACAACTGTGGTGCCGGTGTTAGCGGGAATGCAATCGATGATAAGCGGGTGCGTGTGTATTTCACTTGCGGTTTCAAGCGGCCGGCCGGCCGGCGGCCATGCGCGCGCCACCACTTTCATAGATAATGCCGATCGTTGGGGTACCGGTGGAAAGAAAAAAAAAAAGATCCGATTGCAAAATCGTAGAACATATCCGCGTATTTTTACGCTCGCCTCATTACAATGAGTAACGATACGAGCGTAAAAGCGCCCGCGTTCCCGCGCACGCGCGTAATTGCCCGGCGGTTTTACGTCAGCAATACGGGGCTCCTTTATTGTTCGATTTCCCTCCGAAAGCCTTATTTTTCAGGGCGAACGTTCTCTCTCATTCCTTCTCCCCCCCCTCTCTCTCTCTCACCCCCTCTCTCTCTCTCTCTCTCCCCCTCTCTCTCTCTCTCTCTTGCTCCTCTTTCACGCAAAACTACCGCGTGGAACTTTTCAACGCGCGCGCGTACGCTTCGCGGCTGGAGTTACGAAAAATACACGCATTTCGCAGAAATGCGCAGGAGGAAGGAAGACACGCAATGCTTACTCTTTCTCTCTCTTTTCCTTTCCCGCGAGCGTTTCAATTGCAATTTCAATCGAACCATCAGGGAGAAACGTTGAGCAAGCGCCGAGTCGGCTTGAAATATCACCCAAACTGCCCCCGCCCCCCCCTCCCAAATATCCAAGCACCGATTGGCTGCCACGCTCGGATCCCTCGGATCGGAGATTAAAGCGTAATGCGCAACGCGCTCTTACCGTTTCGCCGTTTCATCCTGGTTACCGAGGCAACGACGAGGACTGCGACCTTTCCTCGGAAGGTCAGCCCGCGATCGATTAAATATGTATTATCGTTCGACTTTCACGTCGCCGGAATAGAATTGAAACTCTTTCATCTCGGATATACGCAGGCAGCCGCGCGCGCGGCGTATATCGCGTACTCGAAGCGTCGTCGTCGTCGAGACTACCGCTCGCGATGGGAAGCGACGGATGGCTTCCAAAGTACGCAGCTCTGGAATGTGCGTACCCTTCTCTTTCACCCGTCTCGATTCTTCAAATGATAATCACCTCGGTCCTTCGCGCGGCGTTTAATCGGCGGACTCGATTGGACTCGCGCGTCTACTCGAGCGCACCTTCCAGCGAAACGAAGGTCTCTCTCTCTCTCTCTCTCTCTCTCTCTCTCTCTCTCTCTCTCTCTGCTTGGTACTTAGCAATTTCTCATCAACTCACATCCGTCTCTCCCGCGCGCAACATCGCGCGGCTTTCAAGTCAAGTCCCGTCATCACGAAACAAGGAGATTAAATTGGATTAATAACGGCATGTTCGGCGTCCGCGAGAGACACCGCCGCGACGCGACGCGAGCTAATATCGACAGGCGTTCCCAGCTATCGCTAACGACGATATATTAATCAATATAATCGGCGCGCTCAATTGCGCGCACACACGCTCGCATGCGCTCGAGCGGAGTTCCGGGCGTCCCATCGGCGCGCGCGACCGTCCACAGTCGCAAACTGCTCGCCGAGGCGCGGGAGGTCACCGGGAGACGAGAGATATTTCGCGTGTAAACCGCCGCGACGCTACAAGGATAAAAAGGCTCGTGTCTCAAGGATACCATTGAAATCCGCGCGCGCGCGCGCGCGCGAACGCGTCGTCGTCGTCGTCGTCGCCGCCGACACTCCGCGACACCGAGAGAGAGAGAGAGAGAGACATCGACACCGCGCGCGCGTTCTCCCTTATCGCGTCCGCGCCCGCGCCCGCGCAACAAAGACCTGTTTTCGCCTATCTCCAGTCGCGCGTTATCCTACCCACAGGCGGCTGAATAACAAGAACGCTACAATCGCCTTAAATTGACCTTTACGGCCGCGGCACGTAAGCGGACGCTGCGCGGATGTCGCTCGTGATATAGCCGGTTCGGCTAATTATGGAAAGTTACAGACGCACACACTCTAACGTCCGGTTACTCTCAATGGGGCGTAAATTGCGCGCTTTCGCGCGTCTCCCCCGACGCGGAAATGCCAAAGGATGCTCGCTCGTCGAAGCGAGTCGCCTCCCTGAGACTGCTAATTCCGCGGCGAAGTTTGCCGGAGAGTCCGACGATTGAGGAGACACGCAATATAATGGAGGTCGAAAGTCCCGCGGAAAAGGATGACTCTCCTCGCGCGAAGGATGTAAAGCCGCACCAAAGTGTTTTCTTTTGTCTTACTGATCTTCGCGACGAGATTGCGCCAAATCATGTTTTCATCGCTACTGCCGATCCCGATGCTAACAGTGATCAATAACAACAATAATAATATTAGGGGTACCGGAAAGTCTTTTCGTTTTTCCGTGTGTGTTCTTCGCTAGCTGCCATTTTCCAAGAGTAAGTTCGATCTTGATGAAAGTTGATATATACGATAAAGAAATGTTGTCGACTAACCTGGAATCTAAATTAATTCTGGATTAAAATTAAGAACCCGTGCTATAACCACACGGAAATTGAAGGCTTTAAAATACGAAAAGACTTTCCGGTACCCCTACACTAGGAAAAATGTATTGTTGCGCGAACCAAAATTTTGTTGTAACAACAAAATGATTTGATTAAAATATGCCCAACAAAAGTGTTTAGTTCCTGCAAACAAATATCTTGTTTGATTACGGTTTGTTCGTATAACATAACACTTGCTTTAACGATATGAATTTTGTTAAAAGTACTATAATTTTTTCTTAATATATAAGATCTACATTTTAGTGCACAGAAAGTGCACAAAACAATATCCATCGGGCATTATTTTAGTTTATGTAAAATAATATTTCGTTGTTATGTAATTTTTATGGACAAAGTAACTATGATGCTTAATTTTTATGTATCTAGAAGTCTAAGAGCAAAATCATTCGGTGCAGAGAACAAAGCAGAAAAATATACTTAGTTGAGACAACTAAATATTTTGTTACACAAAACAAGATATTTGGTAATGCTATTAAAAAATGCAACTCAACTAAGCACAGTTCCGTTAGAGATACCAAATTTTTTCCCCCGGTGTAATAATAATGAAAGAGAGCAAGGAAGCAGCAGAAATGGAGCAAGAAAGAAAAGCCGCATATCGCAGTCAAACTGAAACATCGAATTCCTCCGATTCGCAAAGCGCGACTCTCCCGCTGCAAATTTCCTTCGACGATACAGCCGCGTGCAATGGCGGCTCGGTCTCTCACGATCTGCCGTGTCTCCGGAGACACGTATCGCTCGCAAGGCGAGGCGTTTCGCAAGGCGAGGGGGCAAAAAAATATTGCGGCAGCCTAAACCGGTCAATGAACGACACCGCGTCGAAACTCTACACGCACCCTGCTTTTTCGAAGCCGTCGCGATCGATTTACCTGCCGATGGCGCGGCGCGGCAGGACGCTCCTTGCACGCGCGGCACCTGTTGCTGCTGACACTGTCGCAACTTTCGCGCGCGCGCCCCAAGCCGGATCTTCGCGCGAGCAGTCGAACGCAGGCGGCCGGTCGAGTCCGCCGAACAACTCGCATCCTCCCTCCTGCCGCTTTCGTCTCTTGTTCCAAGTCCTGCGAAAGAAAGTCGCGCGCGAAGAGCCGCCCGCGCTGCGCGACTCGACTCGACTCGGCTCGGCTCGGCTTTAGGCTGCGCGATCGACGATTTTCGCAACACCCCGCGTGTAGTAATTGGCACATCGCGTGCTCGCACGCTGCTCCCCCTTCCCCGGTGAGAAAAGGGGGAAGAAAAAGAAATAACACGTCCGATTGATCGCGCGATAAATGACAGCCGCGGTTCGCCGCTTAATGATGTCACGGTCGCTGTCCGGCCGAATTTCGCAGCTCGCAACTTCGAGACTCGCGCGCCACCGCGCCGTTGTCTCTCGTCGTTGCACAGGAGAGCCCTCCTCCTCTCTCCGTCGCTCCGCCTGTCGCTACCGCGCTTTATCGCGACGAGCGACTTTGTCGCTCGTCCGCCGATGCTCAGACGAAAAAGTAAGCGCCCATGCCGCGAAACGTCACGGCCAATTGTTGTTGTTCTCTCGCTCGTGCTATTAAAAGGAGGATCCGCATCGCGGTCGGCCAACAGCAATGACCGATAACGCTAGTAGACCAGCCAACTTCAACGCGGTTTTCTGCATTGATAAAGCAGTTGACGCGCGTCAAAAACTCTTCTAGGAGTCGCGCGTGCATAAGCGCGCAACGTCGCCTTTCGCGTGCGAAATTATGCAAATCCGTTTGCCGCGGCCACTCGACACCGACGCGAGAGAGTGACATCTCTCGTGCGCGGACTAATTTCGCAAAGCGGCAAGCCGATCTCGGCAAGCGTTGGGATGAACAGACAGATTTCGAACGATGAACGCGCGCCCCGTCGGACGATCGATCTCTCCTAGGGTTGCCAAATCCAAAAGTTACAATTACCGGACAACATTTCTTCTTTGCTAACAAACCCAAACCGGACAAAACCGGACAGAAATAATGATCATAACGTTACATTAAATGCAAAATATGACCAGAATTTATTTACAAGAATTACATTCAAAATTAAATATATTAATTTCCAAGCAATTTTTCAATCAACAAGATTTGATTGAATAAAATAATAAACTATTACTTTTTCAACATATATGAAACATATATGAAATTTTAACATATACGAATGGCTTTTCGTCGCGCTCGCGATCGTTTCGCAGGCGCTTGAAACGGAGAAACGTTACAACGCTACGAAATCTGAACTCTCATTCCGTTGATTGGATATAACTTAAAAACCGAACATATGGCGGATCCGGTTTGACTTATTAACCGGACACTGGACAAGACTTTTGAAAACCTGACAGTCCGCGGGGGGTCCAAACCGGACAGTTGGCAACCCTAATCTCTCCGCCAAAGCTCGCCACGCGCTCGCGGAAAATGACATCACTCGAGAAGTATAATTTTCCGAAGTAACGAGCTGGCCTCGCGCGCTCATTAATCGAGAGAAAGATCTCGCGGTGTAACCGCGGCCGCGTTCGCCAATGTTCGCCCGCCGAAATATCCGTTCGCTTGCACGGCGCTCGCGGAAAATGAGATTTTGTTCGCGGAAACTGTGCCAACTAAATGTCAACGCGGCACCGCCGATATTATTACGCGAGAGAATGTCGGGGCTACGCACGCACACCGGTCTTACACTTGCGGGGACTTGCTCGCGCCGCGGGCGGAGAGTGAGAGATCGGCAGAGGGAGGGAGGGGCGAGCGACAGAGAGAGAGAGAGAGAGAGAGAGAGGGAAGAAAGAGTCCCCTTCGGTTGTGACCGTGCTGAAGTCACCGAAGTAACGATATTCGATTTCATTGCGAGTACGCGGTCGGTGCAAGGCGCCGTCACGGATTTAGACGTATCAATTACCATCGGATTACCGATAATCTAATGCGCAGCTTAACTCGGCGAGTTGTAGATAAGCGTAATAGTACAACGCACGCTTATAATAGTATGCGCGCTTTTTTTATCGTATATCCAATAATAAAATGCGCGCACGAGTCTGCCAACTCACAACGACGCGATAGGTTTCATGATGCGAATAAATTCAGTGTCGAGGGAAGGAAAAGAATGTGAGACAAACGACGAGACGGGGCGGGCGGGCGGGCGGGTGGAAAGAGAGAAGCCGGAGAAAAAAAGGAGAGAGAGAGAGAGAGAGAGAGAGAGAAAAAAGAGATAACGAAACCGCGCGACGTGACGCGGACGCGGAGAGTAAAAATCAATTTTCCCGTCACTCGCGGCCTTCCAGTGCTTCGAAACTGGTGAAAACCACCGTGCGAGCCTCTCGCGACTTTTGCATCCAGAATCAGGGTGTGGTAGGTAACGCACAAGGTTGACTACATTCACGCTGGCGCCATTATCTACTCGCTCGAACGAATTGTTAAAGAAACAGGTCTTAAAATTGTCGCCGTTCCTATCGAAAGTCGCATTCTCCGACACTTCTCGTCGAGGCACGCCGAGGCGCTCTCTCCCTCTCCCTCTGCCCCTCTCTCTTTCGCGCGCCTCCTGCGACCAGGATCCCGATGAAACTCGCGCGATCGCCAAGGGAGACCGTCGCCCCCCCTTCGCCTGTGCAAAAGGGATACCGAATATTTACTAGCCATGTAATTACACAGCAATAATTATAGAATCGCTGCGTTTAATACATAATACAGAAATAATTACAGCAGACGCCTATCTGCTAGATGCGCGCGATTCTGCCGTGTGGTGTTAATCAATGACGCGTGTTGCTCATCGCCGCTTTTCGGCCGAGGCGATGAGAAAGTACAACCGCCGGTGAAAAGAATTATAATTCTAGAGAGACTCCATCATATTTTTCGTGTCGCTTTTTGAGGCTTTGTTATTTTTCCGCTCGCTCGGCGTCTCGGCGATATCAATCTCATCAATAAGCGAACGACTCGACTCTCGTTTCCCGAAAGGAAAGAAGAACATTGCCCTCCGCCTACCGGATCTTTTCCGTGGGACGATTCGAAGGAGAGTGAGAGCGAGAGGGAGGGAGGGAGGGAGGGGGAGACGCGCAAGTGGATCTCGTTCGGCGCGCGTAGTGGGTAAAGATGCAAAGTGGGTAACCAGGAAAGAATGCGGATTTTGCAATACACCGCGAACCGAGACGGGGCAGCCGGCGACCTTGTCTTACTAGCGCGGGATCGATGTGAGGGACTCTTAAAAAATTAAGCGCCACATCTCTTTCGCGATTTACCGTCACCCGTGTGTACCACCACTGCACCGGCGCGGTAATTGCGTAATTCCCGAGTATAACGGCGCGATAAAAAAAAAAATAAACATCGATCGATACTCCCTCGCGCAACTCGCCTCTCAGCCTAAGGAAGCGCGGATAAATGTTTCAAGGAAAGCGCCGCCGATCGATTTCGCCGCGTTATACCGGACGTTGGGCGCGTGGATATCTGCGCACGCGCATGCCCGTCACGGAATCGGCCTCGGCTGTTTATCCGTGATCGAATACGCAAATACGACGCACCAGCTCGGCTCGAGTGGGGATGTAATAAAGCGAGTGAGCGACAGGAGAGATAGAGAAAAAAGACGGGTCCTTTACACATCCTGTCTCATAAAAGTCGACGGGTCGACTATTAAACGGACCGTACCGGCTTTCCCTGTTTCGACTTTATTACAAGTTGTCCAGCGACAACGAGGCTCTAACGCGACAGCTGCGCAATTATGAAATTATATTGTCTATTATCCTAGCATATGACCCTATCCAGCGAGCGAGAGAGACGGTCTCTCTCTCTCTCTCTCTCCCTCTCTCTCTCTCTCTCTCTCTCTCTCTCTCTCTCTCTCTCTCTCTCTCTCTCTCTCACTGTATCTTTTCATTCATGGCTCTGTCAGGATGCGAGGACGAGCGCGCGTCGCTGAGCGCGGAATAATATCACAGCCGATACGTACGTAGGCGGTCTGAAAAGTTCTCGACCTGACATGACATACATGGCATTAGAAACTGTCGAACTACAATTGTATTGGAAAGTGGCATCTCTGATGTAAACCCATGTAAAATCTTACTCGATCTGTCAAATCTCATTCGAGTAATAGCACCAGTTGAAGAAGCTTTGTGCAAGATGGGTGCCGCGCGTTTGCTAACAACTGACCAAAAACGCACTCGAATGCGTATTTTTCAAGCGTGTTTGGATCGTTTTAAGCAAAATCAAATAGATTTCAAGCGTCGTTTCATGACTGTTGATGAAACTTGGATCCGCCGTTTGGATACACCAGAGCGAAAAGAACCTTCCGGAATATCACACTTTATTGAATTATTGGACAAACGTTGGAACAAATGTATTGAAGTTTCAGAAGATTATATTGAAAAATGAAACATATTTCGCGGCAAAAAAAGTTTTCTTTCATCGTTAGGCCGGCAACTTTTCAGACTGCCCTCATATCTCTCAAATCGAGCGCCAAGCAGATTGTCCACATACTACCGGAACACCGAAAAAATACACAGAAAAAGAGAGAGAGAGAAAGAGAGAGAGAGAGAGAGAGTCTCGCCGTGGACACCAAGGCGAGGACGTCTCGCGGACGACGGCGGCGGGCGGCCGCGCGACGTTCCCCCGGCTTAGAATTAGTGTGCACCGGGCATATACGGGGGCCGAGGTTTCGCCAAATATTACGTTACACGCGAAGTATGTCCATCGGCATTACGAAAATGCCTCGGGCTAGTCGACACGATGTTGCTTGCGCGCGCGCGCGGAGAGTAAAAGCCACGCCAACGGTATGGAGTAGCAAATTGCTAAGCGCGCTCGCGCGCGCCGATGATGTCGCTATAATGTCAAGAGCAACCGGTATACCACACTCAGCACACGTGCATACACCGGGGCAGCCCGCTCTCGTCCTCCTCCCCCCCTCCGGCGCCACCTCATCCCGCTGCTCCTCGTATTTAGGATGCGAGCGAGGCGCGTGTCCGCGACGACGACACGCGCTTTTCCACGCGCGTCGTCCACGCGCGAAATACGTGCTCAATGAAGACGCGCGCGTTCGGCTCGGCGCGTCGCGAGCCGGGACGCGCTGAGCGCGTCTTCATTGATGAAAACGCGAGAAACAAACCGGAAAGCCGCTGAGAGGCGGATGGGGCAAGAGAGTCTCGCGCGGTTACGCGCGCGCCGGAAGCGCGCGCGCGCGTAACCGTAGTAATTCGTCTTTCGTCGAGCGGCACACGTAACTCGGCTCGACGACGCGCGCGATCACAGCTGATCGATTGATTCGCGAGGATAAAATCGCAGCGCGCGGGGGTTACCGCCGCGCCGGTAGCCCGGCGATTTTCATCGAGAGCCGCCAACGTCGCGCGCGCGCGCGCGCGGTGAAATGTGCGTTAAATAGCCGGTCTGACTGCCGAGAAGCATTCTCCCTCTCTTTCTCGCCACCTGTCCTTTCGAAAGCGGCGCTTCCTCCCTCCCTCCTTCTCTACTCGCGACTCGCGCGTTTCTCTGCGTGTTATCGCGAATTAATGCAGATTGCTGCGAGGGACTGAAATGCGGCAGAAGGGCTGAACTATCGGCCACGGGCCGAGAAAAGTCGCGGTTTAAAGTTCACGAAGAATCGCCGAGCGGTGAAGCGGTGGAGAGCGCGCGGGGGTGGTGAAACCACGACACGCGCGCGTAATATCGTTAATTCCGAGCCAGGCCGCGCGTTAACCGATAAATTGACGCGTAACGAAGCGTTATGTTGACGACAATGTCGCAACAGCCGGCTGCGCCGCTCGCGGCGAGGGAAAGAGCGCTTATCGCGCGACGGTGTTTTGTCCAATTAGCAGAAGAAAGGAGCAGAAATCGTCGGCTGGGACAAACAGAGAGCGTCGAGAGAGCTCTCGCGCGCGCGCGCGCGCGTCAGAGATCAACGTCAATGCCGATAACGGACTTATTGTGTTGACAGCTGCGCGACTGTGCGCAGCCGCTGAAACGCGGCGAATTATTGGCGCGCCCACGAAAATGCAGGTGTTGCTTCAGCGAGTAACTCGCAGATCGGTCGCGTTCGCTCGTTACTGAGAGGAATCCGCGAGCTCTTCAGCTCTCGCCGGACGTCGCACACCAGTGGGTCGAACCATTGTAAAGCCCGGACATAGGACTGCAATCCTGTAATAAAACTATTTTTTCTCATTGAAAATTGTAAACACAAAGATTATACGATTCCACTAGCTTCCAGGTTTTTTATTATTTTTCCTACTTTTTAACATTTTGATATATTTTGTAACTTTTAGATTTTTAAAAATTTTTTGTACATTTTTAACATTTTTTTTGTATTTTTAATGTTTTAATATTTTTTTTGTATTTTTTAACGTTTTAATATTTTTTTTAACTATTAATATGTTTTAATATATTTTTACATTTATGTATACTGTATTTATTTCGAAACAAATATATCTCGTGTTTGCATATCCTTAAAGTCACAACAAAAAATATTTTATAATATTTTTATTGTTATTGTTTTATAGTTTTATAGTTTATCGTTTTATTGTTGCTGTTATTATTTTTTTTCGAGACAAATATGAGCGGAATTCATAACCAGACTTTGTGATTTACGATTCTAGTTATGAGTTTAATTGATCGAAAAATGCATTTTTCTCGAAAAGAGGCAGAAGAGGGCAGGTAGAAATGGACATGTAGTTTCACGGAAAGTTCCTCCGAATTGCCATAAAAGAGATTTCTTGGTGCTTTGTGGAACTTTTTTTATATATCTCAGAGAGTTCTGGATTTTGTGGTGAGAGATTGTGCTTATAAAATATAATTTTTCTTTTACTTTCACGAGACATTTCGAATAGCAATTATTGATTTTAATAGCTTTAATCAAGGGTTAAGCTTTAAATGCAATACAAAATATTTATCATAAACAACGGATTAACTTATATGGGCCAACACTCTAAATATATAATATGAACGTACGTTAATTCTCGACAAATTCTAAGTCCAAACTTTATTAATGTCCATATCAATAATAAAAACTCTTGGTCGCTTTTTTATTTGAAATTAAGTTTAACCAACATTTCAACAATAATTAGACAGTTTTGAAGCCTTTGCAGCCCAAAAAAATTGTTTGCTCTATGTCCGGGTTTTCGCTGTTTCGACCCATTGTGCGTCGCTTCGTTCGCTACGCGGAGCCGATTCTCGTGCCGAGATTCAAGCGGGAAAAAGGGAGACCGAGGGAGAAAAGCTCAGGATAAAATCCTGCGACGCTAAAACAGCGGCAAGATTTCTTCGCGACGCCGACGCCGTTTCCGAGCCGATTCCCCTACGCCGGAGCGAAGCGACGCTTATCAGTTTCTGAGACGCAACGACGTCCTGACCGGCTATTGTCGTAGCTCGCCGACGTCGTCGTCGGCGATGCGCCGCGCTCTTCGCATTAGCGAAGATCGCCGATCGCCATCGTCGCGGCGCGTCGTTTCACGGAGCCGCGTTACGTAAAGCCACGTTAATGCCGCGGACGCGACATGGCAAGTCGTGCGCCACGTCGGAGCCGAGCCTCGCGCGCCTCGGCTACGTCGTCCTTTTTACGAATTTTACGAAGAGCGTCGCCGCGCCGCCGTCCGATTGTTGTTGGCAGAAGAAGTTCGCCGCGGTTTGCGCGAGCGGACGACTCGGTTCTTCTCTCGGCCAGACGGAACGCCGCTCCGTAAGCTCTCCCTAAGCGCGGATTAGTGATTCGCGCGAATTTCAACGCCACGGCGTCGCGCTGGCGTTATCGACCGGTCGCCGCTGAGTGCCAGCGATTATATTCGCGAGAACGCAACAATTACGACATAGAATCCCTCTCAGAGATTCGCTTCGTGATTCACGACAGATATGGCATGCGAGAGCGTCGCCTCCCACCCCCTCCACCTCTCTCTCTCTATGTCTGTGAGGGAGCTCTTACCTCGGGGAAAGCGCTTTCCCGAGGGCGATACGGGAGACGCGTGCGGGAAAAGCTATATTTTCAGCTAAAATGCGTTCCTCCTCCTCGCGCATCTTCTTGATTAGGTCCAACTAAAATGTAGCGACAACACGCGATGAGCGATCTCATTGCAGAGCGTTGCCCGCGCCTCGTGTCTCCTCACCCCGCCCCGCGCGTAAACGGCAGACCGAGACGGACTCGTGAACTTTTCACAGCCAACTTACCAGCTAATTAACGGCTGCTTATTTTTTTTATGTAATTTTGCAGCCGATGCCGCGGCTGCAGATTTACAGCTCACTCTTGTGGGCCGTTGGTAATTTATAGTTAGAGACTAATTAACAGGTTTTGAGGTAACTACAGATCATCTCATAATTAAAAGCGGCGCAAGTACTG
The DNA here is from genome assembly GCF_003227715.2 of Harpegnathos saltator. Taxonomy (NCBI): domain Eukaryota; kingdom Metazoa; phylum Arthropoda; class Insecta; order Hymenoptera; family Formicidae; genus Harpegnathos; species Harpegnathos saltator. The sequence continues at coordinate 1,979,667 of NW_020229894.1, forward strand.
CACAGACACGCTGCAACTGGCTACGGAAAACAGGCTCATCGAAGTGCGCAACCGAGGAGAGCACTCAGTCTCTCTCTCTCTCTCTCTCTCGCCATTTCTCTCTCAGGCGCCCAACTAGCCGCCACGCGGCAGGCATTGTCGGCAATTCCTCCTCTTTGAGGCAGCAACTGTAGGCGTGTAACGTGAAATAAGCGGAGGCGGCTAATGTGAAGTTTTGAGGAGACGCGACAATATGTAGATCATACACACACACCATGCTCCGCTCGATGTATTCGCGCGCGCGCGCGCGCGGAAAGGATCAGACTCGTCCATATTGCCGATCGGCGATGGCGATGGCGACGGCGACGGCGACGGCGACGGCGGCGGCTCGCTGCCCACCTCGTGGCGTTCTCTTTCGTCCTCATCTTCCCCGCGAATTGCCATCCCCCTTCTAGCGGCTAACCCCACGGCCTCCTACGGGCGACAACGAGACGCCCTGAGAGCAACTTTGTTCGCGCGGGGGGCAACCGTGCTCTCGCGACCGACACCCGACAGCTATCTGGGTCAATCGGTTGCCTGGCAACGACTCGGTAAGCTCTTCCTACGCGTTATCTCCGACCAACTACGTTGTACGTAACGCTGGATCGTATCACCGTTTTTTATCCGTCGGAGGATACCCCGTGCGTTATCACTACAGACGCCGGCGTTCCTACGCAGGATGGTTTCTCTCTCCCTCTCTCTCTCTCTCTCTCTCGTTCTCTCCTTCTCCTTCAGCGAGCAAACGAGCGCGTTAAAATTCCAGTAGGGGGTAACGCGCGGAGCGAATATTTTACGGTATAACTCGCCGCGCGACCTTATCACGACATTGCGGGAGACAATCATCCCTCTCTCTCTCTCTCTCTCTCTCTCTCTCTCTCTCTCTCTCTCTATCTTTCTCTTCCTTTGCCCGCGACCGGAGGGAGGGAGAGAGAGAGAGAGAGAGAGAGAGAGAGAGAGAGAAAGAGAGCGGAATGACGTAGCGATTCCGAGGCACCCTCCGTCCGATGGCGGTCGATTTGTAATTCCGCGATGTGTACCTCTACGGAATTCCGGTCGACAATGGCGCCTATGGCTGCTCGAGCCACGCTAGACTGTTGCGTCGCACAAAATTCGCGTGGGCGCAACGCGAAATCGCGTGGGCGGCGGGTGTGTCGATAGGCGAACGCCGACAATGTGCGCGCGCGCGTGAATCAGTGTCTCTCAAACGGAAATCCCGAGCTGCTGTAACGCGAAAATAATCTCGCTCGCCGCGCCGGATTACCTCGCGATTTCGTCCGCTCTTTGCGCGCGCGCGCGAGCGCTTTTTGCCCTCCGCCGTGACCTCCGGAACTCGGAATCCCGGTGCCACGCACCTCGCCGAACTCGCTCGTCAACAAGCCGACGCATCTGGACACCTACGTCGCCGATCCGCCACTTCGGAAGCCGGTTCTTCCGGTTCAGCGGCCCGAAGCCGATACGATTCGATCGGGCAATCGAGAAGATGAAGTATCTCGATAGCCGGCGGAAGATATTTTATTAGCGATACACGGGCTTCCCGGCCAACGGCTCGATTACGGAAGTGATACGGAAGCGACGAGAATCTCGAGAGGATCAACAAAAACGCGAACCTCAGCCGCTCTCGCTAATCGGTCGCGAGCACGATCTGCGATCTGCGACGATCTGCGATCTCTGCGAGATCCGCACTAGGAAAAAAAATTTAGTATCTCTAAACAAATATGTTTAGTCGAGGCATTTTTTAATATGCAACCGAATGTCTTGTTTTATATAACAAAATATTTAGTTGTCTCAACTAAATATATTTTTCTGCTTTGTTCTCTGGACCGAATGATTTTGTTCTTAGACTTCATATATAAAATTTAAGCATTTTAGTTATTTTCTCCATAAGAATTACATAATAACGAAATATTATTTTACATAAACTAAAATGATGCCCAATGGACACTATTTTGTCTTCCTGTGCACTAAAATCTAGATTTTATATATTAAGAAAAATGTATAGTATTTTTAACAAAATTCATATAGTTCGAGCTTTTTGATTGCTATATAACAAAAGTATTACGTTATACGTAAACAAACAAGACATTTGTTTACAGGAACTAAACAGTTTTGTCGGGTATATTTTAACCAAATTATTTTATTGCTACAAAATTTTGGTTCACGCAACAATACATTTTTCCTAGTGCGAAAGGAGGTTTGAGCCTCTCAATGTTCATCGACAATGTTGTCGAGTTATTAATTGGAAATTGCCTGAGGGGTGTTTCTCGCATCGAGTCGCGGACCGAACGCGCTCCGTGCGACGCATCGAGAGCGCCTCCTCGCCTCCACGATGATGAGAGCAGGAGCTGCGCGCGTCCGGTCAGTGGACTTGTTCTGTAACTTTAAACGACAGTGTCGTTATCACTGGGTTATCGTCGAGAGAGCGACGCACGGTAGAGAAGCCACGCCACGACAACGTAACGATAACGACATTGTCGTTGGACGTTACAGAAGAGGCGTGGCACCAAATGGATTACAGGATACGCAAGATGCAACAGCGGCACGACAGCGAGCACAACTCGCGACTCTTCTTTTGAAACTTTTCATCCATCTGTTGGAAAGCTCCGAAATCTTTTGGGAATTTAAGACGAAAAGCCGAAAATACTCTCGGCCAGCAGCGGACTCGCCTGCTCCTCGTTCCTCTCACTCTCTCTCTCTCTCTCTCTCTCTCTCTCTCTCGTGCGTTGCCACACAAGTCGTGAGCTCGGAATTAAAATAGGGAGAGCCGCGCGCCGAGGGGCGATACGCGATTACAGACGTAAATCGTCATCGGATCTAAAAGAGCCTCGAAGACAAGCGGCGGTTCTGTATTTTCAGGCTAAGGGGAATAACCGCTGTCTCATGCTTAGTCTTTCTTTTTACTTTTTGTGCATTACGTCACGGTGCAAAGACGGGCTAAAGAGCGCGACGACTTACGCGGTACGCAATCTTACCGCAGTGCCAAGTGTTATCCAGCGTGTCATTAACCCACGTGTGCGACGGGAGCGACGGCGACGTGTCGCTGATGTCGCTCGGCTGGCGCTCCTCCGTCGCGGCGGGGCAGCGCCGATGAAAACTCGTCGCGAGGGTGGACTGGACGGGACTGAATGCGATAGCGCGAGAGCGACGGGGGTGGAAATGACAGACGATCGCGAGCCGCTACGTTGTCCCAGGCTCCGACGCGAACGGCGGGACGGTTAACGCTTCGACGTTGACGTCATTTCGCTCTGTACGTCGCCGCCCACCACTCCGCCGCGCACTCGTCGCGCATCGCGAACGCAATAACGAGCGGCGACGTGCGCGGAGAGGAATGCGTTTCATGCCCGACGAGCGTCGAGAAGCGGCGAATTGAAATGAAATTTGATCGACCGGCACATGTCAGCAAACATTTCCGACCGTAACGCCGAAATGCCCAGCGCGGAATTCCAGGTGCTCGTCGAGCACCTGCCTGGCCGCGCCGCTCGGCGCGAGAGGCGTTCACGTGTCGAGTCGCGTCGTCTGGTGAAATTCGAGTGTCGTTGAATATCTATTATTCTCGTCGTCGTACTCGTCGTACTCGCCACTCCCCCCTCCCCCTCCCCCCGCCGTCTTTTCCCCGGCGGTTCTCCGGATAATTAACGCGCGATTAATCCACGTTCACGCTCTCGCGCGCGCTCGCCTCTCCTTCTCCCGATTAGGACGGCTAGGAATGCAATGACGATAAATCGATAATATCGAAATATCGGTATCGATCGAGAGGGACAAAATATCGAATATCTATCGATGTTCTTTTTGTCTCCGATAAAATCGTCGATATATCGTTATGAATTTTACTATTTCGTATTTTTCAGTTACAGCTCTGTTACAGTTACAGCTGTTATGGTTCTACGATCGAGATGAAAATTACAAAAGTGAGTGAATTCACTGGAATATATATTATGTAACCAATTGGTCGATGTCTAGTAAATTCGCTCATTTCCATCATTTTCGCCTCAATCGTTGAACCGTAATACTATACCATATATCTCCTGCTCCATGTATGCGGTGATCTCCGGCAAACGACTGCGGTTTATTATATATTTTCTACATATGAGAATATGACAATAAATTACATGAAGATAAAAATTTTTAAAAGATCTTCTTAAATGTTTCGTGTATACCTTTCATACGCATACCCCTATATGTATACACTTTTTTATACAAATATCGATATTTTTCAAAATTATCGATATTATCGTTATCGATGGTTCTGAATAACGATAATATCGTTATCGATATTTTGAGAAATCGTTGCATTCCTAGCGACGGCCGCTCGTCCGTCGTGGAAATAACGAGCTTTTATCATCGTGACAGATGGCGAAAAAGGTCGCCCATGATGACGCCCATTATAACGATTCCTCCCCCTCGACTTTGCTTTCTATCCATCCGTCTGTCTCTCTCGGAGTTTGTCCTAACCGGTCGACCCGGACCGATTTCGCACAATGTCGGGCCAAACTACGACTTTGCGCGAAACGACAGCCGATAAGGAAGTCGAAGTACAACCAATCGTCACATAATATCGCGTTATCGCGATCATATTCCATGACGTGCTCACGCGATATAGATAGCGTGCTCGCGCTTGTTTGAAAGAACTCGAGCTAATTGATGATAATGCCGGCATATAACATTGACATTGAGCGTATTGTTAGAATGATGTCCTTGTCCGACGTATGAAGGCGTCGAGTATATGCAGAAACGCGTATGACGAACTACTCGCGAGTGTTTCTCGGTATTTCACTTTCGTAATTCTTGATTAGACGCGCGACGGACGCGCACAAAGTAGCAAAGCGGGCGAGCGAATTTCTCGTTACCGCGCGAAAGCGAAAGGCGGGGGGCGTGAGCCGAGCATTTTAATATCTGAGCTCGCGAAAAAGGAAGAGAGAGAGAGAGAGAGAGAGAGAGAGAGAGAGAGAGAGAGAGAGAGAGAACGAGAGAAAGAGAGGAAAAGAAAAGGATGCAAAGCCGATAAAATGAGAAGCGTGATGAGGAGAGAGATCGAAGCGCTCGACAATTTTCGCGGCGGGTCTCTCGACGATTTCGACGGTAGTTACACGTTATTACGCCTCCGCAACCTATTATCTGAACGATATCGAAACGCGAGATACGATATCGATGCGTTGTATTCGAAGGAAAATTTTATTATTTCTATCGCGCGCGTAAAAATTAGCGTCCGCCGCAGCCGCCGCCGGCGGAGCCGATGTCTGTTCATAAACATGTTTTCCCAAACGACGGACATGTAAAAATACGCCTCGAGATAAATACGTCGATTAAGATATATAAATTAACGGAGAACTTCCATTCATCTGCGATAGCGCCGCGGGAATAAAAACGAGATTCGACGAGAAATTTAACATCTCGAGATTCAACGAGAAATTTAAAACGAGAAATTTAAAACGAGAAATTTAAAACACAAGACGAGTGGTGCGCGCGTTTCTCTCTTATTATTGCGCGATTATGTACACCGTCAGCGATATAATATTCGTTTCTCTCTTCGAGCTCGCGTCGCCCGTCATTTTTGTCGCCCCCGCCATTTCTCAACGTTACGCTGTCGTAACGTGTATTAGCTTCGTCGTTACGCAGGATTTATATGACTCTTCCTGAAGTATCGTTTGTATAATTGTACAATAATTCATTATAACCGGAAATTTAACGACACGCAGGCCGGCGTATGAGCGACTTGCGAAATAGTGATGACGCAAATATACAGGTTATTAATTACCTCGCTTCTGTTGTTAGCTGCCCCGATAATATCCCGGACGTAACTCAATTCGCCCTCTCCCCCCCCCTCTCTCTCTCTCTCTCTCTGTTTCTACCTACCCTTCTCGGTTAATATTTGAGCAGCTCGCGCGACACGATGGTCAATGAAATTTATATATACACGGACAAATACGGGCGACGTGTAAACGTTGCCTTATGCAACGCAATTGCAAATTTAACGCATTGAATATCACGGTTCATTGCCTCCCCGTTATAACGGACGCTGCGCAGTGGCGCATTTCTCTCTCCTCTCTTCTAGTCACAATTTTCTCTCCCTTTTTCTCTGCCGATTTTCGTGCGTATCATCATCGGAGGGAAAGTCTCGCGCGGAAAGTCTCTCGAATGTGGAAACAGTCGCAATTCGGATTTCTCCGTTACTTTTGCACCGCGCGATTCTCAGCGGACCATTACGTCGAATTCGTGCCGACTTCCGAATGCCCGAGTATGGTCCCTGGCGTACGTCCACGACCTTTAAACCAACTGTCGATTCCATCGACGGGAAAGAGAACAAATTTCGCATGACGGCGCTCGACTTCACCGGCGAGTGAGGTCGGCCGGATTATCACGCGACGAAATTACAGAAATCGAGCGACCGATAATGGAGACTGGTCGCAACTCAACGCGAGATTATTGGAATGAGTAGAGAGAGAGAGAGAGAGAGAGAGAGAGAGAGAGAGATTAATAGTTTCTACGTCGAGAGTAGTTAAATACGAGCGTCGATCTAACATTTCCCTGCACTTAGTTAATTTCGTAAAAATTTCGAATGTTATTACGACGTCTGTCACATGGTCGTTCCGTCATCTCACGACGTAGAAATGTTTTGCGACTCGTAATATCATCATTATAAAATAATAGGCAAAAAGCGGGCAGATATCATCGGCGAGATGCGTCGCTCGTAAATTTTCAAGGATTAAATTACACGTTCACATCACGGAAGGATTCTCCCGTTCTTTATGCCGCCATTATGTGGCTGCATCTTGTATTTTTACACTGTGCGCAGGGCGATCGCGATGCGTAACGTTACGTCGTCGACGTCGCGACGGCGACGGCGTCAGCGTCGGCGTCCGCGCTAGAATGTGTAACGCCTCGGTCGGGCGTATAAAAGCGGAGCGCGAATTATAAATAGGCGGAATTTGTTTCGACGTCCGTATCGCGCCATACCCCGTCGAGCTGTTGCGAGAAGGTGAAAAAATGGAAATGGCCACCCGTCTCCCCCTCCCATATTTCTCCCTCGCCAGTGAGCCGCCGCGCCACACGACATCGACGGGTAAAACGAAATCGATGACCGCGTGTATATCTGCATCTATACTTCACGTGATCGAACGTCGAGCTGAGGAACGTGCGTGATCTTTTAGATACGGCAACCTCTTAGAGAGACGACCGCGCTGTCTGATAACCACCCGATCACGCTTTCGTTAGTGTCAGATGAAAGAAGTCGCCGCGCGACGCCGCAGCAACAAGTGTCAGCGAGCTGCTGCTTCTTCTTCTTCACTCTTATCGTTCACGTTGCGGCTATGCTCCCCCCCGTATCTAACCAATCGAGCCTGATACGCTATGCCACTTCCAGGAAGCTAATCTCTTCCTTTTGTATGCTCTATGCGGCTAAGAAAAAAATATCATAGGAAGACAAAGAGATATCACAACACCGGCAGCCTTGAGCATTATTAGCCCGCGGAATCAACATGGTCGACTCGAGCGAGAAAAGCGAGGAAACGATTCAACGCACGACAAAATCACGCGACAACGAGAACCGAAAACCCGGATTGTTTAACACTCCTCCTCCTCTTCCTCCTCCGCATGTCGACTCACGTCAGTCTGATTCATGATGTCATCTGATTCGATAACCATCCGCGCATCCACCGGCACATGCGGAAAAATCGTTAGGCGTGAGTGTGTGCCGTCTTTTTCTTTTTTCATTTCGGCCGGACTCGGCGCCGCGCCGGTGTGAGCGCGAAAATGACGACGGCGGTTCCTACGGTTAATTTAGTTTAGTGTTCAACCATATCTCAGCAGATGATGTCCTTGCCAGATAACGAAGCGACATAAGCAAGCGCGTGAAATACGTCCATTTTTACGCGACTAAAATCGACGTCGCAGATAAATCACAGACGAAGCCGAGGACGCGTCTCTGGAATCCATTTCTCCATCCGGCACAACTTGCGCAGTTGCGTTGAAATGAATTCTAAATTTCCTCAAACGCAAAGAACGAGGCAGAGCCGCTCAAAGCTCGGAGGTGACTTTGAAAAGACGTTTGCTGGATTGGAAATCCGAATCTGAGTGAAATTCGCCCGTTCTTGTGGCTCAGAATGACGGCATTGTCGCCGCAAAAATACACGGAGAAAAATATCCGAAATATCCGATTAAATACACCGGATATTTGATCGGGTAACGAAATTAACAATCGGATATCTCGGATATTTTTCTCAGTGTGAATTTTCAGTGGCTTGGAAAATAAACCGTCCAAAGGGCAAAGAGTCTTTTATCGAGCTGGATCGTAGTCGCGATGTTTGCCGCGCAGCAACGTTTGTCTCAACGAGCGTCTTGCATTGCCATCGCTCGTGTCATCGCTACGAGCTTTTTATATCGCGGGAATAACGAGTTTCGCGGTTTTATACTGTTACTCCTTCACACGTCGTTACATCTACATGTAGAAAGCATACAGCGAAAGGGCATTTACGCGCGATTGCATTACGTGACAACATCGTGACGATATCGCGCGATAACGGCGCGTCCGTGGCTCTGTATCGCGCTGGAATTACCGGCTCTTTGTATTTTCACGGATTGATAAGCAATAATCTCCGCTGCAGCGAGAATAGCGTTAATGTGTCGCGCGAGGCGCGGCCGATATCGCGGTCGATTGAAAACTCGCCGCGGCGTGGCGGTGCTCAACGGAAGCCCTGGAAATTTCGCGCGAGCGCAGGAATGACGATTGAATGACGTCGCGGTCGAGATGCAAGAATCAACGGTCGGGAACTGGAGAACAGTCGGCGAATAAAAATCGAGAGCGCACTCTCTTTCACATCCCCAGATAAGACGAGCAGAACTCTCAACTCACGAAACGGCTCTTCACCACCGCTCTGCGCGCGCGCGCGTGCGTCTCTCTTTCTCTCCGCGGCTTTTCGAAACGTTGAGATACGCGGAATGTACCAGGCAACGATCGCCCGAAGGACTTCTCGCACTGATAACCGCCGCGCGCTGTCACTCGCGGTCGGGCTGATTATTCTCCTCACCTGACTTTTCGAGCGCCGCTCAACCTTGCAGATTATTTGCCGCGACGCGACACGGAAGGACGACGTGATTTATTGTTTCGAGCGCACCTTTTACTCATTTGCGAAAAACAATAACCCCCCTTTTTCTCGCCCAAGGTGTTTCAGAGCCCGTCACCGCGGTCCCTCCCTTTCGCCAGCGCGGGTCTCTGGATTTTTGCCGAGCGAGAGCGCTCGCGCGTCCGGAGGCTGTCCACCTTGTCTCTCGCGTTTATCTCGAAAATATCATCGGGCCTATCTATCCATCTTGGCGAAGTGATATCTGCATAGGCAAACGCGCAGAATGCGTCTCGCACGCGCGCCAAAGTCCGCTCGGCTCGGCTCGGCTGAGCGATACGTCATCTAATCGCTCGCCTTTCTGCTTTTGCGTAACAGCGCGCAAGCAAAGGTATGTTTAAAACGGCATATAATGCGCGAGCGTTCGATCCGCGCAAACAAGCAGCTCGGCCGCTCGCGGAACGAACAGACACCGGACCGGTATTGGGCGTCAGCCCGTAAACAAGGATAATCTAGCAGCCGGGCGCGCGCGAGTAATTATCCCGCTGGTGAGCTCCGATCGATTTAATATTAAAGAGGAAGTGGCGCGCTCGCTTTCATGGCCCATTTCGTCGTCGTAAAAACGACCAGGCAAACTGCACTCAATTAAAACGCGCGCGCGCGCTCCCTTTTCTCTCTTTCTACCTCGTGCATCCGCGGAGAAGAGCCGCGCGCGACAATCGCCGAACGCAGACCCGAGCGGCGATCGCCGCACCGGGAGAGAACTCCCGGGGAATAATTTAATTAGAGCCCGCAGGAAAACGTAACGGCCACGAAATTACAGCGCCTTTCCACGCGACACGGACACGAGCCTGGACGGCGCTCTGCGGGCGACACGTCCGCAAAGAACTGTCGCCAAAGTAAAGACGCAGGCCTTGCGGGCGCGAGCGACAGACGCAGACGGAGCCATTAATAATCGAAGACGGCGATAATTATCCGTGGATAACGACGTTGTCCGTTGTGTGATACGCGCGCGCGCGCGCCTTCTCCTTTTTTCTCCGTCTCCGTCTCGCTCGCGACGATTCGAGCTCTTCATTAAAATCCATTGAGCCGCGCGAGAGAGATTGATACCCGGCGGACGCGCGCGCGCGCGCGCGTTAATTAGCGATTATCGCTCGGTCGCTCGGTCGTGGCAGCGCTTTCTTCACTCGCGAGCTCGCACGTCACTTGCGCAACGCGGGGGCTCCGATAATAAAATAATGCGGTTGCGCGGGCCGACCGCGACACGGCTTCTTACTCGCGTAAGAGCCGCGAAGAGCTCCGATTTCTCGGCGCCCCCACCGCGCCCCCACCGCGCCGCGCCGGCAGGTCGGACGGTGTTGGTCTCGCCGACACGATACATTCAGAGGCCGCGGCTGTATTTTTAAACCGCCCCCTATCGTACCGTCGTGAGAGCTCTCCTCCTCTCTCGGCAGCTCTTACGGCCGCGCGATCGTCCCGGGACGACGGTAATTAGCGACGCGGCTCATTAGCGGGCCGATTAACCCCCATTAATAAACAACGAGGGTGCGCGGAGAGGACACACGTTCGACGTGCGGCCCTCTTGCTCACGAAATTCATTATTCATTATACTCGAATCTCTCTCTCTCTCCTCTCTCTCTCTCTCTCTCTCTCTCTCTCTCTCTCTCTCTCTCTCTCTCCCTCTCTCGACCGTGCGCCGTTTTCTCCGTGGAAAATGTCCCGGAGGGGAAAGCCAGAAAGTGCCGAGTGCGGAAAGATGGAGACGATTTCTCAGAAAGTCGCAAGTGCGAAATACGATTTTCTCGAGATCTATCGCAAGAGTATACAGTCGCTGCGGAAAGTTGCGACGCTCAAATCAGGACAACGACAAACGATGTGCCGAAGAACTGTTATTATTATTATTGTTATTTCGGCCGCAAGTTACTTCGGGCGCAAGATGCGCGTCTCGAGATTTCTGTGTTGCGAACGTTCGCAAGATCGTCCCGCTCTCCCGATCTCACGATTTCGATTCCCCGGATCGTTCACCCCAACATCGGTCGATTCCCCCGAGGGTTTCTCTCTTTCTCTCTCTCTCTCTCTTTCACGACGCGATCTCGCGAGTGCAACATTGTTCCCGGCGGCGATCGGGTGTCGGCGACGGCGAAGGCGCTCGTAAATGTCGCTCGAGAAAAATCGCGCAATGTCCCGCGCGAGCGTGTGCGCGTGCCGTTAGGACTTATCGGTTCACCGAGCCCATGCGGATAAGTGATTGCGTAAGTGATTGGAGACAAGCAAAGTTATTCCGCTCAATGATCAATTTGTCGCGGCGGTGAGCGCCAGCAATGCCCTCGTGCCCGGCTATGCCCATGTACGGGGCATGCCCGGTCTCGAAATGGTGCTCGATAATGACGAGGGGCCGCGGCCACGATTTTCGATCTAACCGCTTAATCGCGCCGATTTTACGCCGAGAAACCGTACACGGGAAACGCCGCCGCTTTCGCGAGATACCGGCGTGGTACTCGGGGAGACCTAATGGATGCGGAAAGTGTCCGCGACAGGCGCGTCGTCCGTGTGACAGCCGCGTTTCCCCTAAGTAACGTTTATTCGGAGTAAAGCTCCTTTTTAGCCGGGCCGTGCCCGCTCTTTGCCGACACGCGCGCCGCCTTTTATTATACTTTTTTCCTTTCTTTCACCGCCGCCCTCCGCCGCCCTCCGCGGCCCTCGGCCGCGCTACGTTTCGGGAAGAGAAGGCGAGCGCGAGACCGCTCCTTTCCACACACGCGAATCCAATTTATCACGCGCTCCCGAAGCAGTCAGTCGCCGAACATTCGTTTCAATCCGCAATGGCTCGATCTCAACGGTGATACGCGTGACATTTCACTTAAAAGGGCCCGCGATACGATTAAAGATAGCTTCCTCCTCCCCAGAACAAGGTGTCCTGATTTTCCCTCCGAGAACCATTCGTCGCTTTTTACAGCCACGCCGTCGAAGACGCTTTCGCGACTTGCGCGCCCTAACCACCCGAGTCGAAATCACCATTCCGCCGTTGAGCCCGCAAGTTTCGTACAACTTGAAGGGTCAATGGAGAATTTCAGTGTGTAATAACAACGCGCAATATTGCCTGTAACGAGATATTTACAACGTTGTACAGGCTATCGTCCTACCTTGACACCGTGAATGTTTATACTCATGTTGAGTGTCTTAAAGACTCATTTCCAAATTACTTAATATTCGTCTATCTCAGTATTCGCGACTCGTATTTCATCTTTGTTCTGAATTTCAATCAACGATATGTAACATGATACATTAATTACACAACTCTGTTATGTAAATACATAGAAAGTGTACGGAGACGAGCAAATATTAAATAATCCACTATTTATGTGTAATTTGAAACGTGGAATTGATGTGTAAATGGGAGGGGGGGAAGAAACAACGCAAATTTATTCTCATAATCTCTGTCGCTCTCTTTTGAACGTCTTCCGGTGGGAATTTGGAGCTCTTAAAAGAGCTGATAAGGGGAAAACTGTAAAAATAATGATAACAGTTACCACATAATGCCGCCCAATAATGCTGTTTTTCGACAGAAATTTCGATCGCGCGCAATGACAGACAGCTAAACGGTATGATAAAAGAAAAGCCTTGTCAAACATAAGCGAGATCAGACGCGAGGAGCATTATTGGACGTAAAAATCAGCACTTGCGAAATTCGCAACCAACTGCACGGTCGATATTCACAGTCGTAAATGATTCACATTCCTCCAATCGAGACTCGACAATAAAACCGACTCGCTCTCATGTGCCGTAAATCAGCTTCGGCCGATATCTCTCGCGCGGAAGAAACGTGAGTGATAATAACGATAAAATTTATGAAACGAAAATTATTTCGTCAAGCAACAACTACGAACACCGACCTAAATTTCGACTCGGGTATTTCTTTGTTTATCGGCCGCTTGACCGGCCGTCCCGATAACATGGGGAAATTCCTATCTGACAAACGATTCCACATACTTGGAGATACAAGACCCAACGCTGGCCATACCGCGATGTCCTGCGTCCTCTGCTTCGGCTCCTCAGCCCGGTCTCTCCTTCCGCCTGGTCGCGCTCCATATCGTGATCCTCACTTGACACTTGACACTGATACCGATACCGAGACACTCGCGATCGGAGAAACGAGCGAGTGAGCGCCGCGACGCCGAGACGGCAGGCCCGACTGAGATATATTCCGTCCGCTCGACGGAAATCGAAATAGGAAATCGGAGCGCCGATAACGCGTGTGCGTCGCGTCCGCCGGCTCGAAACATAATGTAGCACCCGACCTCGCGGAAGGACGCGCCGCGTGCGCGTGTAAACAATGGCCAAAAGGGCCGTTATCCCCCTCCCCCCCCCCCCACTCGCCGGCGACGTTGCTCAGCTGGGATATCAAAACAGCCGCCGCTGACGAAAACATGGCGAAAAAAGACACAACATTCGAGCAGAGCACGATGTTGAACATTGTGTATTAGTCTTTGGTTCGCCTCCGTGACGGTTGAATGTGGCTCCTGTAACTACGCATATTTTTGATCGTGAGGACTGCGTGTACGCGTTGTCCCTGTTTTTCTTTTATCTTCATGCTACTGGAAAAATGGCGTATGGACAAAGCTGAATGCAGTCCGGAGCCATATATTGAACTGGACTGATAATATTGTGTACTTCGTGCCGAGCGACTCGCGATCCGGGAAACGTGTGTGTGAAATTGGCCCCGCACTTTTCGAATTTGGTATTTTTGTCGAATTGTGCTGCATTGTGCCGCAATCCGCGACTCTGTAACTCTTTATTTCTACCGAACGAAAGGAGAAATTCAGTTTCTTCAAACGGCACAACGCGTCACAAATTAGTAGGAATTCACAAAAGAAAAAAAAATTGGACTCATTCGGACAAAAATGCGGGGCTGGCAAATTTTCGTTTTTATTTTTTTTCTCAAATGTTACCGAAGTTATCGGTCACGCGCTTGCGGCACGATCAGCACAAACATAGCACAATACGGCACAATAAAGAAAAAGTCAAAATTCGAAAAGTGCGGGGCTACGAAAAATTTTGTTTTTCTTAATTTTCTCGAGTACGCTTTGAGTTATAGAGCTGCGTGATTGCGGCACAATACGGCACAATTCGAAAAAATACAAAATTCGAAAAGTGCGGGGCCAACTTCACACACGTACCCGGAATCGCGCGTGTTTCTCTCTCCCTCTCTCGCTACGCTGATTATTCCATTGGCGTTCTCCGTGTCGGGCACGATCCGAACATTTCGCCGGTACAGTTCTTGTTGCACAGTTCGTCTGCGTCGTGTTAATTAACGAGTCGCATTCGCGTCGCGGGTGTCCGGAGCGGCCGCACGACGAGCGGGATGCTGAGTCGAGAGGATGCCACGCCGAGGACGCGATACAGGAAGCAGCGGCGCTGCTTTGTGTGTTTCCAGGTACGTGGGATGATATATCGTAAGTGAGCTTTCGCGATTTTATCGGACCAACTTACCGGCAAGAATGGAGGATCGAAAGTTGGCCCGGCATCCAGTCTGTCGTCGTTCGACATAAATTTGCAAAGTGCGTGCTTGTAGCTTCGTAAATCTATATCGATGCTTTATATCGCAAGAAGCGATGTTATCGATGAAAAATCATAAATAATTCGCAACTATGAACAATGGCCTTAGGATCTAACGTAAATGTCGCAAGTGATTAGCGCGGCTAATGACGCTCGTTGTGGCGCAAATTCCATCCTTGATCAGCCGATGTGTTTTACTGATTATTAACCTGATTGTCGCGCCGAATTTAGGCCGACATTCGTCAAGTGCGTAATCTTATCGAACACATGGCTGTTATCTTTATCTCGGCAACTTCTCCTTTTTCTCAGCCTTTTTCAGCCTCCAAATACCACAATTTCCAACGACAATGAAGTCAAGAAAACAGAATTACGAGAGCGAGAGAAGAGATTCTTGCTTCATTCGCCCGTTAATCTCATTATTTGCATTAATCACTGAATATATCAGCCTTCTTATATTTTTGTGATTCTGCACTGAGAGAAAAGTATACGATATTTGGAACTATAATGATATAGTAACTAAATTATAGTCCGAAATATCATATTTATAGTAAGTATTACAATAATATCGGTAATAATTACGATATAAGCATACTATAACCAACCGTATAATATTTCTACTAAGAATTATAGTAAGTTAAACTAAAATTATTTAAGTATGAATACAAATATCAAATGGTAGGTAAAGTAATTCTTTTATATAGTCAATATTACCAGAATATTTGCAAAATGATGACAGATGTAACTATGTGAATATTAAATCTCACTATATTTGTGAATGAGAAATTACCATATATGTGGTAAAAGTAACTAAACAATTATTTAAGACAATCATTGACTATATATTTGTGTTCATTCTACTATATTTTGCAGGTTCCACGAACTATAAAAATATGGTTGACGCCCAAATGAACTATAAAATATAGTGAGAGTATAGTTGATTCAACTATATTTTTCTATCAGTGTGTAAGGTGATTTCACGCAGTGATTTCGATCAAATGTCAAATGAAGCTTTGTTCACAGGTGTCCCATCGCGCAGGACGAATTAACTGACGATATCACGATCAGTTAACTTGTCGACTCACGGATCGGTCGCAAAAATCCGCCGCGAATCAACGCGCAATTACACGCCGCAAGGAGATCTTCCGCCCCCCGTGCCTCTTCGACCCGCGACCGCGCCATATGATTAGTCGCTTACGAGATCGGGCACGATCGCCGATTCCTTCCGTTTCTTCCGTTTTTCTCCTCTCGTTCTCTTTTTGCCCGCAGCATTTTCGCGCCGCCAGTTTTACGGCTGGCCTGACCTCCTCTCCGCACTCGTCGTCTGTGGCGCGTCGTGGCCGCGTTACCAGCCGCCGCCGCCGCCGCGCGTTGTATCCGCGATACAACTTTTGTCCGGCAGGCCTTTGCTCGCGAGAGCGCGGAGAAACGGCCAGGCAAGGCAGATACCGGGAGTTGAAACCAGGCCTGTGCACCAATCCCGGAGAGATAATTCTCAAAGCTTATTATACGAAATATCAAGGCCTTACCTTTCTACGGTTAGTACGTACGTACGTATTCACGTAGCATACACACACACACACACACACACACACACATACACGTACGTGCGCCAGGTATACGCGCAGTGCTGTAGCACGCGACGACACCCGCCGAGGGAGATGATCGCGCGTGTACAACGATGAAATGGCGAATGAAGGTGCGAAAGAGAGAGAGAGAGAGAGAGAGAGAGAGAGTGAGCGCGGCACGCCCATGATTTCGTGATTCTACGATGACGAAATTTTTTTTCTCCATCCGAGAGAGCCGATTCCCGGCGCGGAGGAGAGCTGCGAGCGGCACGTAAAGGGCAACGAAGATCTGCGCGACGGGCACGATCGCTGAGCGATTTTCGAGCCGAGACGAAATTCCCTCCGAGGTGAAAGACGCTCTCCTTGGTCGCGCGCGGTCGGCGAACGCGAATGTCGAATATCGCGGCGCGGCGCGGCGCGTCGGGCCGAGCTGCTGGCTTTTTCCATTGAATTTCATCGTCGGACAATCAGACCGGATTGCGATTTGCGCGACGGCACTCTACCGCTCGCGGCGATTTTTCGTCCCCAGAGCCCCGCGTGTCCCTTTGTGTCTCGATTCATATTTCACCGCTTGGGCGGTGGCGCCCTTCTCGCGCGACGGCCTCGTCGCGGGATGAACATCGCTCGCCGAGAGCGTGTACACGTCGCGTTATCCCTCCGAGGGAATTAGCGAATTCCCCGAGCTCTCGACGCGAGCTATTGAGATATATCTACGACGGGGGACATAACTTAGCCCGCCGACTCTCGCGGATATTTATTGTATTTTATGTTCTCCATCGCGCGCGAACGCGCTTCTTCGCGCCGCTCACGCGGCGCTCTCGCGGCTGAGCCGTGTAACGAACGACGTGTTAAAAATGGGAGTTCTCCCTCGTCCGACCACCACCGTTCCAGCCACTTCGTATATACCTACCCGGTCATATTTATTGTTCAATAAATATCGAGGCGCGATAGGTGCGAATGAATACCGGATGAATTTGTGTTAATCGAAGACGCGCGCGTGCGCAGCTGAGCCGTCCAGCGCGTTTAAATGATTGCGATAAGTCGCACCGCGTTGGAAATACCAAGCTTATCGTTGCGCGGCAATTAATCTGCTTGTCATAATCGCTCGTTGGCCGCGGTTCCTTGTCTATCACGGACGCGACTCGTGCCGTTCTAACGCGAGGCTCGTCCTCCTTTTCCCTCGTCCCCGCTCCCCCGTGTCCTGTAATCTGTTTCTCGAGAAAAAAAACCAGAGGACTCGGCCCGACCGCTTCGTTTCCCGCTTCAACTTTGCCCGCTGTGTTTTACGCGCGTGTGTGTGTGTGTGTGTATTCAGATTTTAATTCGCAAATCTGTTCGCAGTTTTATCATTTTCACTATTATCATTTTCTTTTCTCACCACTCTTTCGAACCTCCGGATTTTTACAAATACAATTTCCGACGACAATCCGAAGGGAAAATTCGATGTATCTAGATATATCGCGAATCATGTCGTGTCGGGATTACGTGACAGGTGCGAGTCCCATGTACGAGAGAAAAGTAAAAAGAGAGAGAGAGAGAAGGAGGAAAGGGAGAATCTCACGCGACGACCGTCTCGCTCTTTCTATCTTTCGACGACTTTCTTTGTGCTCGTCGGGTTGCTTATTTCAAAACCCGTCGCGCAAAAAAATCGTCTCTCATTGCTCAATCCGATCGTACAACCTTTCACGGTGCGCGCCGCGAGTGATAAAAATCCGGCGGCTTAGAAATTGGCCGATCGATCGTGGCGTCGCGGTCATGCGTTATACATATCCATGTGCGTGCGTGCGTGCGTGCGTGCGTGCGTGCGTGCGTGCGTGCGTGCGTGCGTGCGTGCGTGCGTGCGTGCGTGCGGCATCGAGAATCGGCAGCTATCGGACGGACATCATCTCCGAGATGGTAGATTAGCCTATCATTATGTAACAAGCGCGGAACGTCATCGCGCGTATTCACGTAAGTCCGATACTTTCCTACACGCGGGTCATCGCGCGCGCGCGCGTCCGCGTCCAAGATCACGTACCGATGAACCGCCGCGCCGCACCGCGCGCGCGATGAACTGCTGCTTAATTAAAATAGCTGGGCCGCCGTAGCGGCCGGGAGAAATCGATTCGCCCCGTGCGAAGCGCCCGCGGCGGCACGTCATCATCGACGACCGTCGCCGAGGATACACAATTTCGACGGGAGCACGATTCCGATCACGTCAAAATGTGTAATCCCGTCCGCGCGATATATCGCGCAGTGTAAATACACGCTTGTCGGCCGATCGTGTATGCACCAAGAGAAAGGAAGGGAGGAAGGGCAGGGGGGAGGGGCGGAAGGAGAGGACGGGAGGTTGCTTTTTCCAACTCGCAGCGTGCGAGTCAATATATTGACAATCCATTGATATCTAATCGTTCTATCTTTGATTCGGCCACTTTCCGGCCACGCTTGATTCTCAGTTATTGACAGTTTTTAACTCTCTCTCTCTCTCTCTCTCTCTCTCTTCCTTTCTCGTTCCAACTTCCTCCTCTCCTCGCTTCTTACCGAACTCGCGGTCGCGGTCCCCGGTGGTTACACTTGGAATTCTTCGAGATACTTTGCGCAAGTCGCGCGGCAACGGGGAGGGGGGGAGGGGGCAATGACGGGATACGACATATGGGCACTTTATATCCGCGGTATCATTACGAAATTTCTTGTTGTCGCACTTAACAGCTGCGTGTCCAGGTCGCGAGCGTACTCGCGGCTCCTTATTAGTTGTGCTTCGGATTACGAGACGCACCTCGCGTAAGTAATAACGAAGAGACATAATGAGGGGTGACGTGCGAGCGCAGTCGTTGAGGAGGACGCGTCATTGTTGAGAAATTTCCATTGATTGAGCCGTGCGAGCAGTTTTATGTAAGTTGTGGAACGTCGCGTCTGCTGCGGCGGTCTGTAATTCATTTGTAGGTCGCGGCCACTTATTGACGATCTTTGCTACAGATGAGCAACGCGATCTTTCTACAATGTGAGAGAGAGAGAGAGAGAGAGAGAGAGAGAGAGAGAGAGAGAGAGAGAGAGAGAGAAAGAGAGAGAGGGAGAGAAAAGGCAAAAGTGTTTCGCCGAGCAAAGAGACGTTTGCGACAAGGCGCATTCGTATCAGCAGATATCGTTTTCACTCGCGACACGTCGAATAGATTAGATAGACATTTTGCGACAAAATCCCCCCTCCCTCCGCATCCGCGGTGTGGAATTGTCCCGAGGAAGATAAAAGAGGAATAAGAACGTGCATTCGCCCGCGTACAAACACGCTCCCCTTAAACCGTAGTGAATAAATTTCCACTGCTTCAGTGCCGGAAAATTGACGGCGCGGCGTGATAAATCTGTCGTTATCGTGATTAATTTAACGCAACTCCGGCGACAGCCCACGCACAGAAACGACAGAACGCGAGTTGGGCCGTCGTGAATCTTGGAAGATTAATTATCCGTTTCCGAGATTGATGAGCAGACGTTGGGGGATAAAGAAGCGATCGTCGTCGGGAGAAAAGAGAGAGAGAGAGAGCCGAAACAAAAGAAGAAGAACAAATAAAGAAAAAACTTCACCGACATTCAAGAATCGGGTTGATGGCCCGTGAGCGAATAAATTGTGCCAATATTGTCAGACGAGCGAACGAATGGAATCGCCGAGGAGACGCGTATGCTCCCATATGATCGAGACCGAATTAGCATGGGGGGGAGGAAGAGTGGCTAACTGAAATAGCGCGTAGAACAGGTGTGTCGAAATCGAAACCGTTTAGCGCACACATGCGCGCGCGCTTGTGTGTGTGTGTGTGTGTGTGTGTGTGTGTGTGTGTGTGTGAACGTGGTCGTTTCGCACACGAGCCGTCGGACTACTGTCCGTCCGTCTGTCGGAATTCGATTACTCACGTACCCGGACGAGGTTGCGTTTCGCCGTCTGTACAAGGTTGATACATTTATAACGAGTCTCCCGGCCGAAACGAATATAATATCGCGACGCAACTTTGTTTATCGCTCATAAATCGCTGAGGCGACTACGTCGATGACGTTTCATTTCGTCGGTCTTTGCAAATCCGGTTTCCCTCGTTATATCGAACACAGATATCTTTCTTCCTTTTCTCTCTCTCTCTCTCTCTCTCTCTCTCTCTCTCTCTCTCTCTCTCTCTCTCTCTCTCTCTCTCTCTCTCTCTCTCTCTCTCTCTCTCTCTCTCCCTTTCGATGGCGACACACGCCTATAAGAGTGTGGGGTCTGGTGTGGTATTACAAATGTAAATTTGGAAGCACGGCCAGAAATGAAATTCTACGACTCGAGGCAGGCTGGCAGGATGGCAGATTTGGACCCTCGCGTTTCATTTCGCAATTTTAACATGTATGGGAGACATTAGAATATAAGAAGGATACTCCTCTCCATACGTGGTTCTTTCGCGAATAAAAGATGCGCAATTTTACGACACGATACACGGAAAAGATCTCTACGTTGGCGGCGAGGACGAATGAAGAAGAAACCAATGTTAGAAGGAGTCCTCGCAGTCATCCTTCGTGTCGCAATTCCTGCTGGCTTAGTCTGCTTTTCTCTTTCTTTCTTTTTTCCCTTTATTTTTAACGCGCTTCCAGGTCGGTGATCTCGTCGGCACAAAAGCCGCGGCGAACGTCGAATGCAACTATTAAGTATTTCCACATGTCACTTCCGCGAGAGATAAACGATGCTTTCCCGAACGCGGAGGAAAGGAAAGGAGAGGAAGGAACAAACGAACAAACAAGGACGAACGAACAAACGAGAGAAAGACGAGGCGCAAGCGCGCATTTTGGCCTGGTTGAATTAAAAAGTCGCGTCGGCGTAATTAATATCACGGGCTTTCACTCGGTTATTATCAGGAGCCCATTGTGAGGCACTCCCAGGATATCGGGTAACAAGCGGTAAAGTGTATCACGGAGGAACGGACGTTACATAATTCGCGCGGAACACGGGGCAGGGAGGAAGAAAGAGAAAATAAAACATAAAAACGAGCAGTTGCCGCGGAAACAATTTCCCCGTGCTCGCTGCTCGTCCCGATTAGCCACGATTTTACGCGATACACGAGATCGCATTGAAACGCGATGCGCCCCCGCGCATTTTGCACAGCGCGAAATCAACGCGCGCCGGATTCCGCAAAGTTTCGCACAAACGCAACACTGTGCGCGCGCTTCTCTCTCTCTCTCTCTTAAAAATCTCAAACTCGCGGAGAAAACGAAAACAATGAGAAATCCCGTTCGAGGGGATAACTTGCTGGAGATTGCGCGCGAAGAGCGGAGTATACTTTGCGCTCCGGTCAACGTGGTCCAGATTCTCTCCCGCGGGATCAATGGGTCGTTGCTCCCGCGCCTGCGGCGACGTCGTCGTCGTCGACGACGACGACGACGACGACGACGATGATCAGCAGCAGTAGCGTTCACGCAAGAAATAACGATATTTATTTCAACACGTCGCGGTAGCGCAGAGATGTTATTTAACAACCCGCCTGATTCGCCCGGGTGTCACTCAACCGCGACATTCGCTTCGACTATTGTCGTCCCATCCGAGTGAAAGTCATCGTTCTCTATCGCTTATTAAAAGGGACGAGAAA
Source organism: Harpegnathos saltator (assembly GCF_003227715.2). Taxonomy (NCBI): domain Eukaryota; kingdom Metazoa; phylum Arthropoda; class Insecta; order Hymenoptera; family Formicidae; genus Harpegnathos; species Harpegnathos saltator. Next base: position 2,001,432 of record NW_020229894.1, read on the forward strand.
GCGCCCTCCCTTGCCTTTCCCCCGCGCGGCACGCATTCGACTTTGTCGCGCGACAACGGGACGAATCTTTTCGTCCCGACAGATTGTTTTCGCTCGTTTCTCAATTCGCGTAGAGCGCGAGCGTGCGTCTGTCTGTCGCTCCCTCCCTCCCTCCCTACCTCCCTCCCTCTCTCTCTCTCTCTCTCTCTCTGTCTCTCTGTGTATGTCTCTCTCTGTCTGCCTCTTTGTCTCGCTCTCGACGTCGACGAGGGAAAGCGCGCCGCTCGCGGCGCTCTTTTTCAGCGGACGCGCGCGCGACGCAATAATTTTATAACACGAGACCTCCGATTTCGTTACGTCTGTCTCACGCTGCCGCGTCGTGGAAGACGCGATATTTATCGCGGCCTTCGCGGAAAGATGTACCGGCGATCGAGTCGAACAGTCCTTACATGCTCTCGATGTACGTGCGGCGCCGCGGAGATTGGAAAAACTTTCCCTGCATGGCTTAAGCACCGTCTTTGACAATACGGAAGAGGGCAATTTACGAGAAGATTCCATCGGGTGCACCATCGCGGCGTGATAGGCAAGGAATGCGAATGGAGGATGAGAGAGTGTGCGAGCGCGCGAAAGAAGGAGGGAGGGAGGGGGGGGAGGGAGAGAGAGAGAGAGAGAGAGAGAGAGGAAAAAAAGAACATACGAGCGCCCGGTAAAATGGATTTTATATCCCGCGGAGACTTTCTCTAAAATATAGACAACCGCGGATCTTCTTTTTGCAAGCGAGAGAGATCTCATCTGCGAGCAATATCCGATAACTCGGAATTTACGCGCGGCTGTCATCGGCGAAACTCATCTCGATATTCCGTCCCTCCCTTCCCTCCCTTGTCGCATTATCCGCCGCGCGCCTTTTCCTCGATATTCCCCCTCGCCGTATTGATTACATCTTGTATCTTGTATTACGCCATCGTCTTTAGCCGGAATGTACGTGCGCATCTGCGGCGGCGATGATAATAATAATAATATTACTACTACTACTACTACTACTACTAATAATAATAATAATAATAATCGAGATGCAGGAGACGCGAAAAATTAGGCGACGAGCTTCCGCGGGGACGGGATTCTCGCCGGGACGAGGAAAAACGAGTCGGCCGAAAATTTGAAGAGGAGCCTCTCTCTCTTGCCGCCGCACCGCGCGTTTTACAGACGTATACTTTTATTCCCGAGAGTGTGCCGCACGTAAAAGCGTATATACCCCTACATTCTAATGTCCGCCATATATGCTAAAACGAACGCCAGCTGAAACGCGAGGGCCCGAGCGTTGCGCGCGGTATCGTGCCGTAGAATTGCGCCGGTCGTCATAATACTTTCGAATTCACGTCTGCAACGTGGGACGCCGCTCCACGCTTGCAATTACTTCGGCAATTACTCCGCGCCGAAATTGCAATTATACCTTGCGATTACTCTGATGCTCACACGCGCGAGCGCGAGCGAACTCTCGTCGCGCGCAACGATCGCGCGCACGCGCTACGACCGCGTTAGCGTTTTACGACCGGCTGAAACAATGCACGCGCGCGCGCGCGCCCCGAAACGCGTCCGGCTAATAATAGAAACAATGCGGCGGAATTTTCAAGGTGGAATTTCCAACCGGTTGCTCGGCGTTACAATGGTCGCGCGCGCTGTATCTCGGCTCTGACGGGCCGGCGAGTCGCTCGCCGCAAATTGGGCACATACTTCCGTACTTTTCGTACATACGTTTATCGCCCGCTCGGCCGCCGCTCGCTCGAGCAAGAGATTAGCGCGACTAACTAACGTATCGCGGATACTTAATGTAACCGGCCGTATCGTTCGCAGAGGACGACCGACCCGTTTTTGCCGCCGCCATCCGCCACGCACTTCCGTCCGACGCGAGCGCGATATTCGCGGGACTTAATTGCGGCCGTTAATTGCCAGCTCATCGCACTCGAGACGCTTCCCCGCTATCCCATATCGAGCCATCGTATTCCTGCGCGGGTATAATACCGCTTCCGCGAAGGCGTTTGCGGAAGGCTCGCGTCCTTGGAACTTTTGCGCGCAGACGAAGAGAGAGAGAGAGAGAGAGAGAGAGAGAGAGAGAGGAGAGCGGGCTGGCCGTTTCGTCACCGATGTCACCCGCGAATCGCCTCGGCCAGGTGGAACAATCGTCGCGGCTCGTCGGAGCTGGGACGCAGACGACGCGGTAACAAGGGAGGCCACGGCTGCATTATCTCCTTGGAGCGAATCGGGGTGAGCGACGCGCATGTTCACGCGCGAGCGCTCGCCGACGAGGAGCCGCCGTCGATACGTATTAATAGATAATTAACGCCGCGCGTATGTGCGCCGTGTGTGTCGATGTTAAACGTCTGTCGAATGCCGGAAAACGCACGCACGCACGAACGAACGGACGTATCGCGCTTGATGGATGAACGCGGAGAAAACGACGACGGTGAGGACGAAGCAGCACCTGTGCGCGTGCGCGTGAAAGCGAACCTGAGACTCGCGCGGCTGGTAGATTCGCGGCATTCGCCGCATACCTCCTCGGCGTCCTCGGAAGTTTTGCGAGAAATTATTCCCCGAATTTCTCCGAGCGGAATTCCGCTCGAAGAGTGACGGAGCCGTTCGAGCTTGAGCGATTGTTCGCTCGTGTCGTATGCTGCTAAAAGAGAGCCGAGTCTATCTGACCGCACGATACGATTGATCTTATCTCTCTAATTGAAGGCCTCGGAAAACCAGGTAATAAATAAAATTAATAATGTGCCGAGTAGTCGTGATTCACCGTGGTTGCATGCGTCCGAGTAAATTTCGCGCTTATTCCGCGCAATTTCGAGAACACATTTTCCGCTGAAACAATCAGGCCAATTTATCACTGAACATGCATAACTCTGAGATGGATTTTAATGTAATTTTAATTTAATTAATGGGATCGGGCTCGCTTAGTCCGAGTTTCTTTCCCAGTGTAAGCTTGCATGAGATTCTTCACTTTCGCAATCTCGAGCGGCGATATCTCCGGTGCGGCGCTTCAATCGAGATTTCCGCTCGTTCCGAGCGAGATTTTATTCCCGGAAAATTAAAAGGGCACCAACGTACTCTCGCAACACTCCCGGCCATGTCGCGAGCGAGTCTCACGGAAACGGCCGCTCAAGGTGCCGGCGTGTTAAATCGAGCTTCGCTCCGATACACGCGCTGACGCGACGGCGGGTAATGACGAAGTGGTCGACATTAATGCTATTTATTGCATTAGCTTTTTACAATCGCCGGCAAATTGGATAATGCGCTCGCGCGTTTTTGTCGTCGTCGTCGTCGTCGATGTCGACGTCACGTCGTTGGAAAGATCGTTAAGAAATTATACCGCGTACGCGTTATCACGGCTTACCGTAACCATACGTTATCACCTCGCGCGTCGTAAATCGATGCCGGCTTTTTGCGGAATTGAGGGGATTACGTGAAAAAAGAAAAAAAATAGCGCCGACCGTGTATCGTGTCGCGAATATCGTCCACTTGTTAATGTTAGCGACGTTCGACCGCGGCGGCCGGTGTTCTTCCTCGTGCGTGTATGTGAGTGTGTGTTGTGTATGTTGTGTGTATGTGTGTCGATAGTATTATATCCGACGCGATATGCGTTCCTTCGTTTACGCAAGGCTGCCCTGCAGCAGTGGATTTGTAGCGAAGGATGAAGGATTTGCATGCAAACTATGTGAGCATTACGGTTCCATGAGGTTATTATCATCGACGAGCAACGAGAGAGAGAGAGAGAGAGAGAGAGAGAGAGAGAGAGAGAGAGAGAGGGGAGGGTCTTGCACTCTCGACGGAACTCGGTCGCGATCTCTTTCCTCTACGAGCGCGGATTGTACGCCGATTTCTTGCCCGCCTTAGAAACGGCTCGCGCCGTCGTCGTTGCTCTCGTTCGCGAAACTCCGCGCCCCGCGATAATCGCGTTTCGTCCATTTTGTTCGGAGCCTGAGGGAGAAAAACAAGGCGGTGGAAAAAAAAAGAGCGCCCAGCAGCGTGACGCGTGAAAGTAAATAAAAAGCACTTGGCCGCTTCGAAGTTCCGAGTTCCGAGGCGTGTGTGCGCAACAGCCTCACCGTTGTGATCGTTAGTGGCAGCGCATTTTTCCGTTCAATTTATCGCTCCTCCCGGTTACTTTACGGTCTGACACGCTCAAGTAACGAACAGCGCAGACTCATCAGCCCGTTGCGCTAATGCCATTCCCGACGTTGTAAACATTGCCGTAAACCGATGATCGCGTTTTTTCTCCCCCCGATGCAAGCATAATCGCGTTATCCTCCGCGCGGTTCCAGCACGTGCTCGCGCGCACGCTAAGGTTAATTAATGAAAGAAATCACGTTTTTCCCCGATAATGTGTTCCTCGTGCTCGAATTTCTCGAGCGCAAAAAATCGAGCGACCGCTTCGCGCGAGGGTTTCGACTTGGCTCGGGGCGACGAGGAGGCAGATCTCCACGACCGGCTGATAAAATGCTCCGATTGTGTCTCGCGTGTCAGCGGCGAGATGCATGTGAAATGTTTTACGCCGCTATAATCGCACCTGTTGATAGCCGGTCGTAATTATCACCCGATTCGATTGTTAAATCCCGCCGACGGATTACGCACGCACGCACGCACGCGCGCGCATGTGAGCGATACTTCGCTCGAGGATTTAATCCCTCCGACGAGATACGATTGAATAAAATGACCGGTGAAAGCCCCGGCAAACTCACTGCGAAGCAGTCTTCACAATTACCGCGGCACGTGTCGAATGCGCGATGGCCCCATTCGTATGCAAAATTACCTCGATTATCCGCGCGCACCCGCGAATTTTCGGTATCCGCCTCACGCACGGAATTCCTTCGTTTGCTCCGTTTGCGACTATCGTGGAATACGAGTTACGCAGCAAACGCGGGGAGGAAATAGTAAAAACTAAAAATAGTACAAAGTCGGAAAGAAACCGTTGACGACGAGGCGAATGAGCGAGTACGATATTTCACCAGTCAAGTAATTGACGAAGTAATAACGACGTTGAATAATTAACAATATCGGAGTTATCGCTACGTCGAAAACTACGAGTCGTCGAGTCTGGGGGGAGACGGGGGGGGCCCCGTCATTCTGTTAGACGCTCGAGGAATTTACTCTATATCGTTATACTTTTCGTTTGCGAATCTCACGCGAATCAACGAAGCATCGCCAAGCATCGTTCCGTCTTTCCTCGGCACTCGGCTACCGCCGAGGTAGTGACAAAGATAAGACGACGCTTGTGTCTGGACTCGTGTCGCTAAATAGAAAGCACCCGTGACAAGAGCCTTCGTTTCGAAAGCACCGGCGCGCGTGCACGTGCAGCCGCGTTTCGGCCGGTACGAAATCGCCCGAGAAGTTGCTCGGGAAATCGCGCTCGGTGCGGCGGTACTTCCGAAACGCGACGACGCCAACTCGATCGCGCTCGGATACAGCTGAGCGGCCGGTACACCTTTCGCTTAACCTTTCGTTCACGCACGTTACTTTCACGCGGGTGCGCGCGCGCGCGCGCGCGATCGGCGACCTTTGGCCCCGCCGACGAGATCTGATTCTATTTAAAGATCCGAACGAACGGCGGCGGCGAATCGACCGCCCACATTAGCCTTGTCGCGTGCGGAGTCGTTTGTAACGGAGACGTGATGCCGCGACGCGCGCGATCTTCGTCTTTCTTAAGGGGACTGGAGGGTCAGATTGCTGAAAAATCGTGCTTGTTTTTGACAAGATTTGGGATGAACTGAATAAATGTGCAAGGATGAAAATTTTAGGTATATTTATACAACATGCGAAGAGTAGAAAAATTTTGTTTATTAACAAATACTCATATAAATATATGATACATATATAGCTGAGATATACTCTCCTTTTTTTTTCAAGCTGTCGTTTTTGCAGTAATATCTCGGCTCTCGGTGGTCCGATCAGAGCGAATTTTAACTAGAAATCTTAAGGAGGCTTATCATTATCTAGTGAAGCACTATAAAAAAATCGAGCAAAATTAACAAAATGGCAGCTATTATTGGGAAAAAATTCAAATTTTTCAATTCTTTTACAATAAAAGAATTAATATCTCGAAATGAAATATTTTGACGGAGTTGTCCATGGTTCACCTGAGAGCCAGATGAACAAATATTATTGCTTTAAAATTTCAAATCGATACGAAGCTCAGTTTCGGAGGAATTACTGCAAAAAGTTGAGCAATAAAATTTCGAGAGAAACCCGTTTAAAACTGGACGTATACTTATATGAATATTTGTTAATAAACAAAATTTTTCTACTCTTCATATGTTATATAAATATATCAAAGATTTTGATTCCTGCATATTTATTCAGTTCGTCACAAAATATTGTCAAAAAACAAGCACGATTTTTCAGTAATCTGACCTTCCAGTCCTCTTAATGCACGTGAGATCGCCCGCGGATAATTTACCTACTGGCGAGATTCGTTCGTTATCGCACGCGCGCGCGTCAGCTGATTAAGTTACACGGTGGAATGTCGAGAACGGGCGAGCTTTCACTCACTAGGAGATGTCACTGGACTTCCGATGACGCGACGGTGACACCTTTCAGCGGCGAACGAGACGATCCGTCCGCTTGAATCGATAATATCGGGGTAGGTAGGTGAGCGAGCGAGGTGAGAGTATTTCCGGCGCGCGGACGACCACGTCGAATTTCAATCGACGAGCACGAGGCGCTCTCCGAGTCGGAAAAAAGAGAACACGTGAGCTATCATTAACCCCTTCCGTGGCAGAGCAAAATTCAGCAAAATGCACTGAAACCGCCCCAAAAAAATGACGGGGCGGATTTTTTCAATAATTTGTATACCTCAGTTTTTTGGTCGCTTCAGCGACCAAAAAAACTGAATTTGAGGTCAAAATATAGAAATTCACTAAATGTTTAACCGTGCCACTTACGGCACGGTTTTGGCTGGACGCACCGGTGCATCCAGCCAAACGGACGGTTAAGAAAAATGTCATCGTTATCGTAACATCGAGCGGCATAACTGATAAACGTAATTTACGACTTATGCACGCACAGTTTTACTTGTCCGCCTGTTATCGTCATGCGCGTGTTGCTGACATTTGTATGCGCGAGATAAACGGTACCACCTGGGGTCACCCGACACCCGCGTGTGTCTTTTTCGTGAAATTCAGAATTTTTATCAAGCGGCCGCTTGGACGAAGGAGCACTTGCGACAAGTCCATTAGGTCCGTCGCAGCCATGTCTCCGTTTATCACTCTCTACATTTCGCCGAGCGTGTGAGGTCTCGCTCGCTGCGATAGCGGCAGTAATACCGCCGCCCCTGACCGCAGGAGTGAACGTTCCGCTCGAGCTTCGAGCGGATTCTTACTCGACACGAGCGAACGTTTCGATCGATTAGAGCGAACGACCGCGAGTCGGCCGCGAGAATTTAGAGGGGGTGAATTAATAACGAAGTGGTAGGAATGAGTATCGAAAGCGCCACGCTCCATCGGAGTGTGTACGTCGGCGTGAGCTCGCCGGCGAGCTTTCGCAAGCTCCCGATAATTGTCGGAAAATCCACATCGATGATCCCCGCGCAAGCTCTCGGGTCTGAGGTGAAGGAGAAAGAGTCAGGAAGAGAGGGGAGAAAAGTGCGCATCTGATAAGGTGCATCGGTGGTCAGGTCGCCGTCGGAATTTTACGATTGAATCTGGCACTCTCGACAAACAATTTACATTATGATAAGCGGCTCTATAACACGGCCAAACAATCGTGTTGTATCGAGCGAACGATAAGCCGAAATCTGCACGGCGTATTTGGAAAGCCACGCTCGTACACGCGTGAAACTCCCGATCGGACAAACAAGTCCCGCTTAATTATTCCTCGGCAGATAATGCCTCGCGCGCAACATATATACTCAACTGCCCGAAATATGATAAGCCGCGTTGCGCGTTAACGATAACAACGCCGGGATGGAAACGTCGTAGCCGCAAGTCGCGTCGCACGCATCCCGTTTGCGCACGACGAGGAGGAACGAGCGCGGGTGTTTGCGAGATGAAGAGGAAAGTAAAGTACGAAAGGAGACCGCGGCACGTATCATTCCCGAGCGCCGTGAGAATTGTCCTCTTCGGCGGGGAATCGCGGCTAATCGCCTCGTCGCGAGCCCAGCTCTCTCTCTCTCTCTCTCTCTCTCTCTCTCTCTTTCTCTCTGGTTACCTCGCTCGGCCTGCAGCGAGGCGAACGGTACTCGATGAAAAAGAAAAATGGATAAAAAGGATAAATTCCGACCGCGGCGAGTGCGGAAACAATAATTAATAACTCGCAAAACCGCCGGCGAGCACGCGCGGGCGGGGGAGGAGAGCCGCCGCCGCGTAAAAGCGGATCGCGCGGGGATTTTGCGCGAATCGCGCGAGGCAATTGGCGAGAGGAAACCGCTCACGGCTCACCAAGCGCGCATTGACGGATTCCTCTCGCGGGCTCTATCGACCTGCCTGCCGCCCACCTCTCTACCTGCGTCACCGTCGACCGCTGCAATCTAAATGCACGAATCCGCGAGTCACCTTTTTGTGAGCGCGCGCGTCATATATCAGCCACAGTCGAGCCTCGCGCGTCTGGCGGGATTAATTACTATGGCAGGCCGGCTGAAACGGCACGTCTAGCCACGACGAACGCTTTCGTATGACGTACGTACGTACGTATGTATGATCTTTAACGCGTTAACCTTTCCGACGTGGGGCAGAAAGAGAAAGAGAGAGAATACCGTTAGCCGACTCTCGTTTCGCTTTCGCGACACTATAACGTTACGCAGGCGCGACCTTCTTCTTCTCTGGTATTTTGGGTAAATAAGAAAGGCCGCTCGTTCGCGCACGCGCGCGCGGTTGGCAGACGTTCCCCTAGCGGCCCGCGCCACGTAATGCGTATATGTATGCGAGTACGCGCGCAGAGGAGAGGCGCTTCGGCCGCGACAAGCCTCGCGAGAAACACGCCGGTGGTGACTCGAGCCGGCCGCGAGCCGCACTTGTGAAAATCTGGATCGTCTGCGGCCGTCGCCGACGTCTTAGCTGACGTTTCGAAATAGACTCGCATCGATCCCGCATCGCTCGCTGATAAACTTTCCATCAATAACGAGCGAGCAAGCGAGCGAGCGAGTGAGAGCGAGAGAACGTTTGCATAACTTGATTTTGGACGGAGTTCAAGTTCGGAATCATCTGCTTTCAGGATCGATATTACGTTATTGCAGTTACGCAGACCGTGAGCGGTAAAAAGCGCGCGTCTGAGGCTCACACGAGGTCGTCGCTTCACTTTCTCTCTCTTGCGCGCGCGCGATGTATTTCGCTTATTAATCCTTTAACGCCCGACTTTTTTATAAGTGTTTTAAGAATAAAATTTGAGTTTTTTGTAACTGAGACTATAAGTAGTGATAACCGAAAAAAATATCAGAATTTTATCTATCTACGAGAAACTACCTTTCCAAGCAGAAACTAGCTCCCAGAAGCGAAAAATATGCCTGATCGGTTAAACTTTTTGTTTTAGTTTTAATGATTTTATATCGTACCTAATGGTTGGAAAAATTCCTCGAAACACAAAACTCAGAATTTGACCTATTCAGAACTTGATCTTTATCTACCCGGAATGGAATTGGGGTAATCTATACGATATAACTCTGATAGTCAGTTTGACATTTTTTAGCTGAAACTTTACTATATTTGTGAGTGAAGTTTATCATTCAGAGCGTCAAGCTTACTATTTCAGAAGAATATCTTATAGATCACCATTTAGATAGTCAATCATCCCTTCATTTTTCGCCGTATAAAAAAACTGTAGGTCACCAGATTTCACGAAAATAGGTTGATTTCTTGATTTTCGTGTCCGTATTGGATTCGCCATTTTGAAATTCCGTATTCTTTTAATTTCACATTTTGCATCTGAGAAAACTTCCAAATGTATAAAATTATAACAGATACCAATCTACTCACTTATAGTGCACTTCTAGATGTCAGTAACAATGCTAACTATGCCTACTTGGAATTTGACAAAACATGTTATCATTAAAACTGAGCTAAAAACAGACTAAACCGAATCTATACATTACAATCTATATACCATTTTTTTAGAAGAAGAATTCACCTTTACAGTGGTGAAAAGAAAACGAAAATATCTCCTTTTTCGACTAAGTTGTGGATTTTTAAATGCGTTCTGGTAACTATAGTTTCTGGTAACTATAGTTACCGGTAGGCGTTAAAGGGTTAATCGGGATATTTCCGAGGGCGAAAAATACCTCCGACTGTCGAAACCGCCTCTTCCTCTGCCGAATTTTCCCGTTCCCTCAACAACGCAAAAGTTGCAATATAAAAGATAAGCCCGGCTATCTCGACTCGTTCTCGTCAAGGAATCGCCGTGTCCGCTTTCGATAAGAAGTATCACGCCGCACGTACCGCGGCTGGAAAGTATTACAGAGTCTGTTTATTGTCGCTCACTATGGAACATCCTGCATGTACGGGGCCGTCGAATAGCGACCGTGACGAATCGTGACCGTCGTTACATGCATCTTTTATTCGTTACACGCGGCCAGCCAATTCGCCAAACACTTTAAATTACGCTTATTTGCACGGAGAGGGTGATTAAATTATTCGACGAGATAACACACGCGCGCTCAAATCGCGCGGTATTTTTCTTCCCCTCTTCCTCTCCCCCTTTCCTCTCGCGGTGCGAGAGCTTATCGAGCAACCGGTGGCATGACGAGCGGCGTGTCATCGCGGCCGATCGATCGCGTTTCGCAGTTTGCTCTTAATGATCTTCAATAAGCGTAGATAAACTTTGCTCGCGTCTGGAAAAATGTTACGCCACTGTTATCGTCCGTACACACCGAAGTCGCGTCAGCTGCTCGTCACGGCGCAAGAAAATGCATCGTATTTCGCTGATAGGAAATGGAAGAAAGAGAGGGAGAGAAGGAGAGAAAGAGAGAAAGAAAGAGTCCGCTGTTCGATTTTAACAGCGCCGCGATACACGATAATCTTATTTATGCCGCCGCTCAGTCGGTCGCTCGGCATTTCGCCAGCTCGCCGGTTATCGCGTTATACTCGTGATTTGCACGAATCGCGGGAATTTCAATATTGTGTAATACGCGCGAGCACAATTTCAATATTGTGTAATAGAGCGCTCCCGTTTAACGGAGCGTCAACGTGCCGCCACTGAACGGTGAGTGTCGCAGGAGGTATCTCTCTCTCTCTCTCTCTCTCGCTCTCTCTCTCTCTCTCGCTCTAATCGTCGGGAACAATTTGCAAAAAAGGCGAGCGTAAAAATAAGAGAGGAACATTCGCGGCAATAAAACGGATCGCCGCCGCGAGGACTCGAATGATTAATGGCCAACCATGTGTTCCCCGAGCGGTTGTTCTCTCCTTTCCTCCACCTTCCTCGGAGTGTGTCGAAGTACATGGAAGAAAATCGAGAGTACAAGGTATCGATATTACGCCCTTATCGAGGCGCTGTAAGCACCCCTCCGCCTCCGCCTCTGGTGTTTATCACTGGCTGCGGCTCCACCGCCAATCGATAACCGTGCCATTGCTCCGTGCGAGGCGGCGATCCCGCGGCGCAGGAGATGCAGGAAATGGCGAGTTGACGTCATTCCGGGCGTAAATGATGCTTCGAAGAGCGGAGCGATGCGCGTGGGCGTGCGATACGAAAGCGCAGGAAAATTGCCTCGGCGCCCGGCATGGCGTCCGACTGCCTCGCGGACAGTCACATTTTTCTCTTTTTCACACCTCTTTCTTTCTTTTTTTTTTTTCTTTTCGAGGGACACCTCGCGCGCGCGTACGTGCGATGTATGTCTTCCGCTCCGTCGACGTCAATTATTAATTGCCGGACTTTTTTGTTCGCGACGTTTAACCAGCTTGTTCAAACAGCGCGATACGTAACGTCGACGTTCAGCAGTCGGTGCCGATTTCTGAAATGTTGTTAATTATTCTCCCTCTCCTCTCTCTCTCTCTCTCTCTCTCTCTCTCTCCCCTCCCTCTCTCTCTCTCTCTCTCTCTCTCTCTCGCTCTGTTCCTTCTCTTCGCACTTCGCAAATAAATGATTATCTTATCGCGCGTGACCTCCCGATCGTGGAAATTATTTCTGCCGTACGTATCGGCGATGCTAATCGACGGTCGGCGAGATTCGCGAAAAGAACGAGCGGATCCGAAGGACTCGCGGTTGCGCTTCCGAGTTCGCACATGGCGGGGAGGTCGCGTTCTCTCGCTCGCCCGGGTGAGATTCTCTCTGCCATCCATTTCACCTCCATTAAGTTAGCCCCCCCCACATCGAAAATAAAATATCTATTAGGTGCAAAATTAAGTGCTAATTAGGTGCTAATTAGGTGCTACAATCCCGAATTTGGTGCTCGCGCGGTTTGGCAGAAAAAAATAAAATAATGAGGGGAGGGGCTAGCTTAACGTTAATTTAGCCCTCCCCCAATAAGAAAAACGTACAACCAACACGTAAAATCGAAAACAAATTACGTTAAAATTAGGTGCTAATTAAATGCTTCAAGAAACAATTTACGGATATTAAAAATATATCGCTGTTCAAAAGTTATAACAAAATAAATATGTCATCTCAACGACGACTGTCCAAGAGAAAACTTATATTATAAAATTAGGTGCTCTCGTGGCTATGGTATCAAATTACACGTCCCTTCACGCATTGTCGAGATACCCAAGCGCCGAATTAAGTGCTTGTCCCGTTTTGCAAAAATTCGTACTTAAACGTCGGCGGGCCATGCAGGTGACAAGACAAGAGAAGACCTGTCTTTAAAAATTAGATGCTCTCACGATATGGGTCTCAAAACACTCGTTTTTTTATGCATTGCTGAGATATCCAAACGCCGAATTAGGTGCTCGTCCCGTTTTGCAAAAATTCGCACTTAAACGTCAGCAAAAACATTTTTTCAAAAATGATAAGCAACTGGAATAAATGGTGTGTCAAAATGGCCCACGCATACATGGAAAAGCAATGCTTTTAAAAATAGACATTACATAACAGACAATATAATAAATAATAATAATTTTATAATATAAGTTCTCTCGTGGATAGTCATCCTTGAGATGATATATTTTTTATGTTATAACTTTTGATTGGCGTTATATTTTTAATATCTCATAATTGTTTCTTGGCGCACTTAATTAGCACCTAATTTTGACATAATTGGTTTTCGGTTTTACGTGTTGGTTAAAGGTTTGTTTCATTTGGGTGCGGCTGAGTTAACATTAAACTAGCCTCCCCCCATTATTTTATTTTTTTTCTGCCAAACTACACGAGCACCAAATTCAACATTTAGATATCTCGATAAGGCATCAAAAGACGAGTGTTTTGAGACTAATATCGTGAGAATACCTAATTTTTTAAGACAGGTTCTCGCTTGTCACCTGCATGGCCCGCCGACGTTTAAGTACGAATTTTTGCAAAACGGGACGAGCACTTAATTCGGCGCTTGAGTATCTCGACAGCGTGCGTGAAGAGACGTTCAATTTGATACCATAGCCACGAGAGCACCTAATTTTATAATATAAGTTCTCTCTTGGACAGTCATCGTTGAGATGACATATTTATTTTGTTATAACTTTTGAACGGCGATATATTTTTAATATCCGTAAATTGTCTCTTGGAGCACTTAATTAGCACCTAATTTTAACATAATTTGTTTTCGATTTTACGTGTTGGTTGTACGTTTTTCTTATTCGGGGGGGGGGCTAAGTTAACGTTAAGCTAGACCCTCCATTATTTTATTTTTTTTCTGCCAAACCGCGCGAGCACCAAATTCGGGATTGTAGCACCTAATTAGCACTTAATTTTGCACCTAATAGATATATTATTTTCGATGTGGGGGGGGGCTAACTTAATGGAGGTATCCATTTCCACCGATCGTCTCGCGAAAGAGCGCAAAGACGAACGAACGAGCGGGAGGATGAATGAATGAGTGAACGGACCGACGCGACGGACGAACCGTCGATCGATGAGACGAGCGGGCAAGCGGGCGCGCGCGGGGCGTTTATTTCATTACGTAAGGGTTACGCACAAAATCATACGCTCTAAATATACACGCGCGTGTATATGTGCAGTGCACGCATTCGCGTTCACGAACGAAGGGAAGGGGAGAAACAGCGGTAGCTCGCTCGGCACGGCGCGTATTAACACAATGAGACCGAATCGCGCCGCGAGCGCTCGCGCGCGACGGTGTTTACGTGTCGTGGTGTGTCCACGTAACTCCGCGACTTCGTGTTAGTCGATTCTCCCCGACCGGGTGTCGGCATCGCAGCACCGTCACGCAGCGCGACGGAGTGATAAAAACGCTCGCCCGCGAGTGCGTAGGAATTTCGCAATCGGGACGAATCGACCGCGAATTTCAATGGAATTTATGCGCGCGCCTTAAGTGCGCGCGAGTCGATGGAAAAGAGGGAAAAAAAGATCGGGGAAAAAGAAAAGGAACGTGTCCCGCGGCGACGCGGACAATGCCGCCGCGTGGCCGCACCACGTGAGGTGAGGCGAGCGCGCGGCGCACCACATCACCTTTCATTGAAACTGTGCCCGGCAAATTAATACATACCGGGACACTGATTGGCCAACGCCAGCCGCTCGTGCTCTCGGCACAGGCTACCCGTTATGCTAATTTAATAAATGTCGTGCCTTTTATAAAATCCCCGCTCTGTATCGATCGATCGATCTATCTGTCTGTCTCTCGCTCTCCGTCCCCCTTCGGCCTTCTCGAGCAGAGCCGCGGCTGCGGCAATCGAGAATCGAAGCATGCACGTGCATGCGTATGCATACACGGCCAGCACCTAAGCGGAAAACGACATTTGAACGGAAACAAGCCTGTGACGTCGTCCACGCCCGCTAATCGATCGGCTCGCACGAAAACAAGAGCCGATGGATGTTTTTCCTCGCGGCTCCGCGTCTCGCCGCATCGAAATCGCGCGCGGTACGCGTGCGGTGGCGTTGTAAATCATTTCGCAACAGGTTGCGAAGCGGAATTACAAGGCGGCTATAATGTGAGCGGTGCGTGGTAAAAATAGGTGTTGTGTGAGAAAAACCTGGTTACAAGCGCGGATTCTTGGGCGAGATTTTAATCCCGCCGAAACGAGATCTCGCGGCACTTTGCGATGGCCGAGCGAAAAGTTTCTCCGCTGTGTTTGTCGCAGTCGCAGAAATAATGTTCGACAGCTACGACGCGCTTCGCGGAAATTCGCGGACGGCGATTCCGCGGCGCATTCGGACTCTCGAGCGCGTGAACGTTGAGCGCGGGCGAAGGTCAATGACCCCGGCCAATTGGCCGTGCGATTCCCCACGATTTCACGTATCTAATCGCGCTCTCGCTATATTCTCGCGCGCGTGTGATAAGGAGACACCGATCCGATCGCAGATACAGATCGCGGCTGCGCGAAGGGCGTCCTCAAAAGTCGCCGTAATTCCGAAAGCGCCGATCTATTCCGTTAAATAGATCGACGGGGCACACGTGCGACCTTAGATAATAAATCGCGCGCGTGCTGCGGTTATCAGAAAAATAATAAATATGACAATAACACCGCAATAACAGGAAGCGAAGCTGCCCGAGCGTTTCGCGGAATTATTTGCAAACGGCAAGAGCGTCGTCCGCGGCGAAGTAGCCGCCGAGTGTCCTTACAATTTTCGCCTCGAGATGAAAATCTTCGTCGTGGCTTCGAGTCTCATCCCGTGAAAAGGATACCAATGTGCGGGATTATCCGCACTTGCTTGCGATAGTGCGGAAAGAGTCTCGAGAGCGTGTCGCAAAAAGCGAACAGAACTGTCGGCCGACGTCGCTCGCGACGAATCGCTCGCGTTGCGATTCCCGGCGAGCCGCCGCCTTCCGAGAGACAATGATACTCGCGCTGAGAACAATAGAAGATGCGTGTCGAAAGGGCGTCGCATCCGTCGCAGCGGTTTCGCAATTTTCGGTATATGCGGCGTCGCGACGCGACGCGACGCGACGCAACGCAATGCAACGCGACACGACACGACGTGACGCAATGCGCTCGGCGGATCGATCGCGATCGAACTCGCCCGCGGGGTGTCGACCTCCTCCTGCGCGGCCGCCCCTGTCGACCCGAGAGAGGGTTGAACGACTGCCGGCTACCCACCCCCGGCCCGTCGCCCTCCTCGTCGTCGCCGACGTCGCTGACGTCGGAAATCGGTCGCGGGGTGGCGACGAGGTGCGCTCTCGCGTGTCGCGCCGCGCCGCCCGGTGCATGCGGCGACTCGTGTGTTATTACATAACCTTACCTGCATCAGCGGCACGACCTGCAGCGCGGGGACGTCGGCGGGTCGGCTGGCTGACTTCCTGGACGTCGGCTCGTCTCTCGTCTCGCCGGCCGCCTCGGCGCGCTGCGGCACTTCCCGTTCCGGCGAACGCTGCGACGTGTCGTTGCGGGCTCCTTCGTCCACCATCCTCGTAGTCTTCGGCACCGGTGAGAGCAGCGTTGAGCGCAGAGTTCGGCGAGAAGAATGTGTACGAACGGTATCGTCGTTGTTAGTCGTCGGTTTCCTTCTTCTTATCTCTCTTTCTTTCTCTTTCCTTGTCTCTCGGCGACGACGGAAGTCGGACTCTCGTTTCCCTCTCCGGTAATGCTCCGCTGCTGCGGAGCTGCTGCGCCGGGCGAATCGATGTGATAACAACCGGGAGGCGCGTCGAGAAGAGAATCACGCTGCGGCACGACGCAGCTTATCGGCGGCTCGTCGCGTGCGCGGGATGGGACTTTTCCGAATTTGGTGTCGCGCGCGCGCGCGCGTGCATGCGTGTGTGCGTGCGTGCGTGCGTGCGTGCGTGCGTGCGTATGTGCGTGCGTGCGTGCGTGCGTGCGTGCGTTCACTCGCCGAGAAAAGCTCGAGGAAACGTCGTTCGCCGTCGACGTGGGGACACGTGGGCGGCCGATTCGCGGTTACGCGTTACGTGCGCCGCGCCTAGACTCGGATGTCGCACAGACTCGCGGAAGACACACCGGTAAGTAACGTGCACACGTGCGAACGCGACTCACCTTGCGCACTTTGCAACTCCGAAAGCGAAGACGACGGCGACGGCGAGTCGGGCGGACTGCGATCAGCGAGGAACTCGAGAACGGTGCGGAAAACAGCGACGATACATACGAGGCGAACGACGGGGTTCGGCACTGCGCGAATCTCGTCTCTCGGCCGTCCCAGCCGCCGGCTGTCCGCCCCACCCGAGTGCCGATCCGAATGCCGAGCAACGGCCCCCTCCCCGCCCAGCCGCGCGCTGCCCGTCTGCCCGAAATCAGACGACGAGAGAGAGAGAGAGAGAGAGAGAGAGAGAGAGAGAGAAAGAGCGAGCGAGCGAGCGAGCTACCGTCTTCTTCGCTGTCGTCGTCGCTGCCACCGCGAGCGTCGCCATGGTGTCGCTTGCGCACGCTGCTGATCGTCGCGTCGAGTCGTCGTCGTCGTCGTCGTCGTCGTCTGAATAAGCGCCGTCGAAGCTGGCGCAAAGCGCGACGAGAAAATAGTCGTTGGCTCGCCCGCAATTAGCGGACAATCGTTGGCACGCGCGTCCGTGAGCGCGAGCGAGACGCCCGCCGAATGAACTTTCGCGCGGCTAAAGATAGTTTCGCACGTTCGGAGATATTTGTTGTATATTTGCGATTATCGACGGGCGATTATACACGTCGGAGAATTACGGTGCTCTTCGATCGGCTTGACGGTTGCTCGATATTTCGAAACGGTCCCGCCGCGAGAATCGCGGCGCGTGCGCCTGCGAGAGGGACAGAGAGAGAGAGAGAGAGAGAGAGAGAGAGAGAAAGAAGGAGGAGAGGGCGACGAACGACGAGTTTCCGCGCTTCCATGCGCGCTTTCAGATAAACGCGGATAGATAAACTTATCCGGTTTCCGCAACGAGACCCGCGTGTTTCCACAGCCGTCGGTATTGTCTTCGCAGGATGTGGTCCCGGGAGGTGTAGCGTCGTGTATTAACAATATTTGAGAAGCCTCCCCTCCCCTTCCCTCCCCTTTGAGCGTCGCTCGTCAATTGTTTCTAATATCACGGACATATACACGCCTCTGAGACAACAGCCATGAGGTCATCATCGCCACTCGCGGGCTCGCGGAGAGTCTCTTCTTTTTTCTCGCTACGTGCGATTGACTGCGTATATGTGTAATATCGAACGTTGATAGAACAGCGAATTTGCTTCTCTTCTCTCGCTTGACGATCGATAATAGCTCGCTAATAGCTCGTAGTTTGCGTGCATATATCGTCGTGTAGTTTTCCCTTAGGTCGCTTAATTGATGTTTCTATGCTCTGCAAACTCGCCGGTATATTTTTTCCCTCCTCTCTCTCTCTCTCTCTCTCTCTCTCTCTCTCTCTCTCTCTCTTCCTCCTTTTCTCCTTCTCTTTCTTATCTCTCTGTCCCTCTTTACGTGACGCGCCAGCATCGCTGACTGGAATTACGTTATATTGTATCACGCCGGAGATAATAGCGCGCGAACGCACGAATAATTGCGTTAAACGTTGATTAGGCTCGCGCGCGCGCGCGCGCGCGCGAGAGCGGCCTCTCGCCGGGAGATCGTTTATAGACAATTAACTTTCCTTTCGAACTGCTTGAGCAATGCGATTCGCGCGCACCCGCCTCATCGCGCCGTTTATTGCTTCTGACTATTCGACGGAGTAAGAGGCACATCGGGGTCTTTCGACCCCGGTGATCGGATTCTCAAAGCGTGTCCTGTCGGCAAACGGTATTCTCACGACGTGTCTTGTGCGTCAGACACTCTCTTATTGTAGTCTCATTGCTGGCGATCAAAGCATTTCTCGTCGTTGGCATTACGGGCGGTGACACACGAGTCGGAGCACTCTGCTCGATTTCCGTATAAAGAAAGTCATGCAGCCACGGTCGAAATTGTGCAAAAATCGAGATTCAGACGAGCAATCTGACGTGGGAATTTGAAATGCAAAGTTCAATCGACAACGACAGATTAACGAAACCGAAACGATTAATAAACCATCAAGCTCTTCGAAATAAACCCCAATCTCTCTTTCACACGCAAACACAATCATCGGACTAAAAATAAGAAAAAAAGAGAAAACTAAAAATAAAAATACCAAAGACTAGAAATTAAAAATAAAAAGACCAAGAATAAAAAAGAGGAGACAGCAAGGCAAGATTTTCCTGAAAGAATCCAGGCAGTTGGTCGGCTACAGACACCACCCTGAGCAAAATTGAGCTCGCTTCCACTCGATTTCTTTCGGCTCGACCTTCTTCCTCTTTTCCGCGATAGAGGCGCAGCTGCGACGCTCGAAAAGACAAAAATGCGTCGATCACGAATGGAAAGCCGCGCGATGTTCGCGGCGCGAACTAGCCCGGACGTTGGCAAAGATCGGCCGGCGAACGCAGAGCGAATTAATTTGCCGCTTTCTTGAGGAAGAATGCGTGGCACAATAATTATTGCATCGTCGGGTTGACCGTGTTCGCCGTGCGCATCGCGTGCGTACCGGCGCAGCGCGGCGCGGCGGCGGCGGCGGCGGCGGCGGCGGCGGCGGCGGCGGCGGTCGGTCGATCGCCGCCGGCCGCCTTTTCTTCGTTTTTCCTAATGAGCGCGCCGGTCGCGCCTTGTTCATGTACGCGCGTACATACGTCCCGGCGACTCGAGTCGAGGAAGCAATTTGCAGTAAAAGCGGCCGATTGAGATAAGAAAGAGAGACGCCGGCTAGGAAGACGCGCGCCGACGGAACCGCACCTGCGGACCGCGCTCTCGAGCCTTGCCTTACGTGCTTAGCCGCTCTCGCGAGTCAACAACCTTTAATTTTCGCACACAGTCAACGAACCAACGGGAACGCCAAACACCGTCGGCGAGCGTGTGGATTCCGCATTCGGCGTAATACTTCCGATTTCTCGCGATCCTCTTTCGGACTTTCGCACGTCATCGCGCGGGAGAAGCGCGTCTCTCGCGTTTGCTTTTCTTCCTTCTCCGGCCGCGAGCCGTCTCGAAGTCGAGCTCGAACGTTAGCTCCGGATCTTAGCAGCGTGCGATGTCGTTTCATCTGGAAATTCACGCGTGCTGGAAGATAACTCGCTGACGAAAGCGAAAAAGGGGGAAAGGGAGTTGCGGCGTCGCGCCTCGACGACACCTGTTATCGTCGCTCCGTCGACATTATTAAGGCTATAATTAAATCAATTGTGCGGAATAACATCGAAGTTAGCGTGTCGCGGGAAATTTCCTCGCTTAAATTACCGCGATAATTTCAGCAAATTATATGGCCCTTAATTAAAAATGCCAGGCCAATGAAGAATTTGTCCGCGCGATTAAATCGCGTTCTGCGCGCCGATCGGTTTGATGAAATTCGCGCAAAAACATTGTGTGCAAAAGCGCTCTCGAGCGTATAATGGAATTCTGCATTTATGCAAATTATTCTCGACGCACCGATTGCGAAACGCGACAACAAGTTGCGTGCGCGAGTTGAAGGAAGTCGGAACGCGAATGCGCGTATGAGCGGTACTTGTCAAAATCACGGGGAGAACGTGCGTACAACGCGCGACCGCCTCATCAATCCAAGCCTGGCCAATTAACATTACAATAAATCCAACGACGCGAGGGAAAAGAAGTGATATAATTTCGACGAATCGATCGCAGAGCCGATCGCGTGGGTACGCGGGTGTGCGTGTGTGTGTGTGTGTGTGTGTGTGTGTGCCGCGCGCGAATGCGAATCGGCAGATTAATTTATCGTAAGACTTATTTGTCGCTACGCATTATCATTACCCGCGTGTTTCTCATGCGCATAACTAATCGCCGCTATTTTTTCCAGAGAGAAATAACGGCGCAGACGGAGCGAAGGGATTCGCATTCACCGTTCTCGATCGCGCGCGTTTCTCGCGCACGTGCAGTGCGCATTGCCGTAGCATCGATACGCACTCTCTAAATTTCTCGCCGGAGATTTTCGCACGAAATGAGGTGAGAATTCAACCGAAGCGATACAGCGGAAGCTCCGCCGCTCGGAATCGCAGGAGCGGACGTTCAACTCGAGCTCGGATTCCTCATACGGGCGAGTGAATGTTTCAAGCGGTTCAGCTAAATCCGTT
Source organism: Harpegnathos saltator (assembly GCF_003227715.2). NCBI lineage: Eukaryota > Metazoa > Arthropoda > Insecta > Hymenoptera > Formicidae > Harpegnathos > Harpegnathos saltator. The sequence continues at coordinate 2,022,458 of NW_020229894.1, forward strand.
TCCGTGACGATGTTTGCAAAACAAGTCGTGTGCGTCGGGCTCGCTCTTCGACGCCGACTCGGAAACGTTTACTCGACGATCCAGAGCGGACAATTCGCACTCTGCGCGCGAGCGAAAGGTCGCTCGAACGTCCGAATAAAGTTTCACCGGAAGACATCGAGCACACCGCGCAGCAAGATCGGCTGAAAAGAACCGAGTCCCAGCTTGATCGTTTCTCACAATGTGGACATTCCTCGACACCCATTCGATAGTGGAAAGTCTCGTATTCGGATTGGCGGTATCCGCTATTAGTCGCCACCACCGCGAACACCGACGAGTATATCGGGCGTCTTTTGTGGCGACAATCGAAGAGAAAACGTCTGAAATCGTCGGATGGTAATATCGCGGTCAGTGGAAACAACCGTAACGCAACCAAGAGAGAGAGGGAGAGAGAAAGGGGGGATCGATAGATTTTGAGAGATCAGTATCACGATCGACTTGACGAGAGAGAGAGAGAGAGAGAGGGATCGAAGATTTCGAAAGATCAATATCACGATCGACTTGGCGAGCGAGAGAGAGAGAGAGAGAGAGAGGTGACGAGCAGGATATTACGGTCGTTTAGCGCGCGAGATATTTGCGCGAGCCTGCGATGAGCTGTAATTTTCAGCGTTCGTGCAATTCTCCGGCGGATTGTTCCCCCGAGACCCGCTAAGTGATCCTAAAAGCTCTCTCTCTCTCTCTCTCTCTCTCTCTCTCTCTCTCTCTCTCTCTCTCTCTCTCTCTCTCTCTCTCTCTCTCTCTCTGTCTCGCCTCGCTCTCGCGGCGCATTAATTCTCGGTGCCGGTGCGCAATCTCGCCTCGTATATTTCATTACGCCGGCCGATCTCACCCTAAATACCCCGCCGGCCGCTGTATTATTTACCGTTTTCGTTAAGTGTCAGCTTGTTACCGGGATGTTCGGATGTGTCGGCAGAGCGCGGCGATGGGGGGCGGGGGGGGAGGGGGGAGCGACGCGCAGCCGACCGTTTAGGTTCTCAACAGGCAGGCAGGTATGCCTTGCGCATACACGAGCGTCTTGCGCCGAAGCGGCGCGTTAATTGCGCTTGCAACTTAGTTGCGTTGCGTGCGCGCTCATAAGGAAGAGGCCCTCGGGGTGTTACAGTAGAAACTGCGTCGTACTTTAAGAACGGCGAGCGTGTTTGCGCGCGCGTATTCGACGTGTGAGTAGGCTCACGTACACATCTTACCGTACCGTATCGTACAGCGTGCGTCTATGCACTCGGCCATGTAACCGCCGACATGCCGAACCATTCGGATTCCATGCAAATGGAACATCAATTTGGCGACCTCGCTTGCGCGTCTCTGACTCAGACGCTCGAGTGTGAAATTATTTTCTCCTTATGCAACGATTACATCGAGAGATCGCCGTCACCTCCTCGGTCCTCGCGAGAGGCTCCTCGCGTCGGGCTTCTCCGGAGGATAAACGCAGCCCGGTGAAGTGGAATAAAATAGGGTTGCCAGATTTGAGAATTGAAAAATTTCGATGGGCTTTCGAAAGAGTACTGGAAATGTGTACAGATGTGTACAGTTTGTGAAGATTGTACCGATAGATAAGAGACAAATTTAATCATCTGGATGATGTTTTCCATTTTAGCCGGACAGCGCCGGATATTGAGATGACAAAATCTGGCAAATTCAGATGAAGGGAGAGAGAGAGAGAGAGAGAGAGAGAGAGAGAGAGAGAGAGAGAGAGAGAGAGAGAGATCGGTTCGTCAAAGCGCGGCGGGATCGTCTCGACACGGGAAACGGGCGCGGCGCTGCGCACCGCGTCTTTTGTGGGCTAATCTCTGCCTAATTATCGAGCGGTTAATAGCCTGTGCGCCGGCTATTTAACTTGACGTTTCCCACGGAAAATTCCCGCGCACGCACGAACTCGCGTCGGTAATGAACGTCGTGGTCGCTCGCGATATAGGAAATCGTCGGTCGCCAAAGAGCCGCGCAGCAGCGTTCTCCCTCCGCGCGCTTGTTGACGGTCTCTCCACTCTCGTTCTCTTTTGCTCTCTTTCTCTCTCTCTCTCTCTCTCTCTCTCAATGTTTAGCGTAATTTAATCCGTTTAACCTCCGCAGGCAAACATTATTTTAGATAAGATAAAAACGCAGCTGTAAATTTCGAAATTGTCAATAAGCGCGTTACGGGCCAGTTGAGAAGTTTCGTCGTTGCGTAAAATAAATTATCTCACGGGTTACACCTGGCGTGAAATTGCGAGTCGAGATAAGCAGCGGGGTCGGCTGCTTAATTCGAGATACTTTCTTCGACATTCGCGCGACATTGACATATGGCGCAAGGGTGTGACGCGCATTGACGCAACGAGATCGCGCGCGATCGTGCAAACGAAGTGGCCCGAAGTCCGCGGTTGTAAACAGGATTTGTGAATAATTTCGGAGGAAGTCATGTGTCACATGTTTCTCTGGGGGTTTAACCGCGGTTCACGGGATTCACGGACGCGATAACACACACTCGGCTAATCTCGGAACGCAAATTGTTTTGGCTAATCCGCACGCACGCATGTTTCCTGCCGACGCATTCGAGACGGACGGATAAGCCGGAGTAAAACGGAACGATATTATTGTGCGTGACGCTATAATTCTTCGCGACGGCGCGAGGTGCGAATCGTACGAAATCGCGGGGGACAACGACAAATCGGTAACACCGCTATCTCGGTCGCTATCCGCTCGAAAACGCAACGCGGCGCTCGGTCGCTCTCGAGTTCTCAGTCAGAAGGGAACGAGAAAACACGTCGCCTCTTTTCCACGCATTTTAATCTGTTAATTGATGAACACAACAAAATATTCGCATTAAACAATTCCTACATGTAAAGGGATCGGGGATAATCTACCGCGCGATATTCTCATCTCTTTCCACAAAGTCTACCGCACCTGTCACTTCGACGTAGAACAGTCGTTGGCAGCAGGATGCTTTCGGCAACTCGTACTTCGGGGAGAGCACCGCTTCACGATCGATGTTGGATCGTGGCGGGTGAAAATCCCTCGGGTGCCGGTATCGACGAGCGCATCGGCGCCATATGTTAACATGTGCAAGAGCCGTTGCTCTATTCTCGCAAAAAGCGACTAATAAAAGAATAACTTGTCGACCTTCGATGTAGGCTACACTTCGCGGCGACTGGGCCGTCTCTTTTCCACCGCCGCGAGTCTCTCCCTCCCCATCAGCTGTTTTCTTCTATCTTTATCTCTCTCTCTCTCTCTCCCCCCCCCTCCCTCCCGCATTGCACTCCGTAAGTGTGCACCAGCTGTGTCCTGCGACTGTGTGCGTGTACGTGCGCGTTGCCAACTTTCCCGTATCATAATACACAGTGAAAGAATGTGGTTTCCCTTTCAAATTACAAAATATGTCAGGAGCGCGCGCCGGTTACGCCGGCGTGCACTTCCTTCATTTCCTCGACTCTGTTCTCTTCCGTCGATCCGATAATCAAGTTCCAAGTGACTTCGCTTCGCTCCTCTCGCGAGCTCGATGTCGTCTCACCACGACTCGGTTCAAATTACAAAATATCTCAGAAGCGCAGAGACGTCAATCTCACGTTCACATATATTAGTGAGAAAACGTGTAACGCCCGTGTAACGGTGGTGTTTGCACACTTGTCGCATTTGCATTTAATGTATTCGCTCGTATATTTCAGAGCCGAGGCTCAATCTTAGCTCGAGCCTCGCGCAGGCGCGCATCTTCATCATCCGCGAGCTCGATTGAAAACTCACATCCCGCTGACAAGCGGAACACCGCGGTCTCTAAAGGTTCAAACTGGAAAGGACAGCAGCTGCGTCTGAAACCTTGATTGAGATATTACATTGCCACAGGGGCGCGCAGTTTTATTATTGAAGAAGGACTTGACCCAGATTATCGGCGAAACAAAAAGAGAGAAGAAAGACACCCAGGCGATCCATCCTGGACTGTGAACCTGTCCGTCCCGACGTCATCTACGTCGAGCGGCCACGGTATCGCCGTCGGCGACGATTTGTATCATCTTTCATGTTATTAATTTAGACAGGAAAGGATTTATGTGGGCTGCACGATGAACCGGGTCAGGGACGCGGTTCTGCACGCGTGCGAGCGCGTGTGTGTGTGCGCGCGCTAGGCAAACCACCCGGATTCAAATTCCCTCGCTTATTTATTAACGATGAAAAATTCATGTTATTATGGCGACACAGCCTTGCGTCGAGGATATCTGACATGACTGTTGACAAAATATTTAGATACAACCGTTCTCTCTCTCTCTCTCTCTCTCTCGAGACACTGATTTTTCGGGCGTCATCTCGCTCTTGTATTTTTGCCCGATTAAAATTATTGTTCAACAAATAATTCTGCCGATAACCGCGCTCGTGCGATTCTTTAAAGGTCACTTTACTTTTGCATTTTCGGATAATCCAGATAATTAAGATAATTAATTTGGATAATAAAGACAACTGTCGCAGAGACAGACGCGCGATCGGGGATTCACACGACGCCTTCTTAATGCGAAGCGTTTTATTCGTACGAGTGGCGTGTAAATATGCAGACCGTTAATTAATTCCATCGCATAATTCACAAGAACGTTCAATTAACGATTACATGCGCTCCCTCCGGCGTTTGTATCTCGCGCGAGAGGATGCGCTTGGTCGTAAAGGAAACGCGACGCGTACACGGCGAGTATAAAAAAAGAAATTAATAACGCGGAAAAAGCGCTGCGCGCTTTCTCGTGTGTAGACAACAGGTTTTCTTCCTCCATCGTAGCTGCTGCTGTTGCCGCCGCCGTTGCTGCCGCCGTTGCTAATCCCTTCGCCGTAACTTCAGTACTTAAGAATACCCCGAACGGCAGCGAAGCAACGCCACTTGTCCGGCAGGTAAAACGGCTCGAAGACGTGCGGGAAAGGACAGTCCCATCCGGTGACCCTTTGAACCGGCGCCTCCAAGTACAAGAAGCACTCCGCCTGTTTTCGCCGGTTTCGCGATATGAGTATCGGAGATACTTTACGTGTGCGCGTTGATTAGCTCATGCGATTAGTTCGCTCGTGCAACACAGGGAACGTGAACGCGCTCGGGCTTTCGATCATCTCTCGGCTGGTTCGTTCTCTCTTCTTCCTTTGGAACTGTCCCACCGTCGCGTCGTCTCGGCTCGGCGATTAATCACCGGCAATTAATCGGTCGATAAATTCGAGAAACAAGCGATTAATCGGACACGCATTCGGAACCGGTTTCGACTTCGGTTTATAGCACCTTGCGCGCCCTGTGCGCGCGGAATATTAGCATCTCGCGCGACAACGTGTTAGGCATTAGTCGCGGCGCGGCGCGGCGCGGCGCGGCGCGGCGCGGCACGGCGTGTCTCGGCCGGCACCTCGCCGAGGACTCTTCCGAGGCAACGTCGGTCCGCGCATCGTCGCACAATGGGTTCCGCGTGTGTGCATGCATCTGGCGTGATTGCGTTACGGATGCCTTTATAGACCGGCGGCACTTTCTATTCACGGTTGCGCAAACCGGCCGGTCTCCTCCGGCCGGTATTGTTGGGTCCGCGAATCCGCGAGCGAGCCGATGAAAAGGGGATGAGGAAAGAGAGGAGAAACAGCTCGCCTTACCTGCACGGTCGCGGCGATCTCTGCCCCGAATCCGTTCGTCATCGGCGCTTCGTGGGCGATGACGACGCGTCCAGTTTTCCTCGCCGACTGCAACACACATATACATATATATATATATATATATATACACACATACATGGCACGTACGTATTTCGCGCTCGGTGTAATTTATCAGTCGGCCGGTCGTGGCGAGATCAATTCGCGCGGTGATTTACGTCTCGTCCTATATTGTGTCGCGGTGTAATAATAACTCGTATGTATACGCGCGCGCGCGCGCGGCGGCCCCCGATGGCTAAGTGGCCGCGTCGCATTAACGCACCGGCCGCCGAGCGGCACGAGCCGTTTTGTAACGGCTATCAAATGCAGGCTACACGTGAGACCGACGACGACGGAAATACGGACCGGGCGGGAACGGCTGCCGCCGAGCGGCACCTTGTGCGCCTCGTTGTTGTAAATCCGTTGACAAAGGTAACCAGATAAGCGGGCGCGACTGGTCGCGGGAAACGCCGCGCGTCGAATATGGGTTCACGTGCAGCGTTGACATTTTCCACTCGCAGCGCACCTCGCGCCTCGCGAACTCGGCGGAGTCACCGCGGTCTTCCGTCGGCCGAAGCCGGGGCTTCCCTAGATTTGCCGGGGTGAAATTTCACTCGGAAGTCGCCAACTCGAATTTTTATTTTATTTCTTATTTTATTTATTCATAATATACGCAAAGGGTGCAATTTGGTTTGGTGTTTACATTACTTGAGAATGGTATAACGACGTAATCCTGATACGAAATCCTGATACGGTTAAGATTTAGGTAAAATATTAGTTAAGATACAAATTTTCCATTTTTCCTTTTTCCTTCCCATTGTCTTTTTTCTTTTCGAGCAACTTTCCGCTCGTACCGAGCGAATGAATCCTCCGCTCTGAATATATCGCGGATCCGCGAGTGAACGCTCGCACTCGAAAGCGCAGAGAGCGAATTCGACGCTCGGAGCGCTCGGAGTCTCGCGCGGAAACGCATTCGCCTTGATCGAACTCTGCTATCTGTAATTTAGGTCTTACGTCGAATTCTCGATATTATATCTCACTTGTACGTTCGAAAAATCCCATTCGTACGGATCGGCAATCCACTCCGAGTCCGAGCGAAACGTTCACTCTCTTACGACTCCGAGCGGCGATATTTTCGCTTCGAGTAAGCGTGCGACTGTCGAGCCCCTCGAGCGGATTTTCATTCGTTTCGAGTGAGATTTCACCGCCAGGAAATTTCAACAGTACGCTTCCAGCGCGCTTATCCGATTGATATTTATGATATTCCGCGACGTATGTCCGCGCGACAATTAACCTTTTAACAGGCGCCGCGTCACACACTCGGACTATTGCCCCCTCGGCGAGGCGATTTCTCGATTTCGAAAGGAGAAAAATCAGCATCTGTCGATTTATAGGCTCTTAAAGGCCCTTTGTGCCTATCACTCGATTGACCGTCGGCAGAGCCTCTCTCTCTCTTTCCTAATTAAGTAACTTTGCTTCTCAAATAACTTTTACTTCCCCGATTCGAGAATAGCGAGACGGAGAAAGAACGAGGAGGACCCTGATGGAAAATCGTCCCGAGTACGAGCATTCGTGTCAAAAATAGAACCGTGACACGTCTCTCTCGTGTCTCTCAGTTGACAATCCGCCGCGTAATAAGCACCCGTGATCAAAACGCTCGCGCGTCCGCCGCGCCGCACCGCCCGTGTATTTACCAGGCAGCCCGCTTCTTCCGAACGGCGCAATCAACGAGTCCCGTCAGCCTCTTCGCGCGAGTTACAACGATCTCTCTCACCGAGGCGATGTATCAGAATTTCGTTCGAGCGGTTTGGTCTCGTTACGAAACCGCGCGCGTGCGCGCGCGCGGAGTTTTGCAGGCAGGCAAGCAACAGGCAGACATCGGCGGCGAGTAGACAAGACGGCGAATCCGCGACTGTATCGAAATTGCGGCGAAACGGGTTTCCAATTACGCTTACCTCGTCGTGTACGGTGCATAGGTACACACACACACACACACACACACACACACACACACACACACACATACACGCTCGTGCGCACCGCTATATAATATCAGCGGTTTGTAAACCGTGAGCGCGTACTGTACGATCGGCATATCATTAAGCGACCGGAGATCGATTAGCATAAATCAGCGCGATATTAGCGTCTATGGAAATCCGTACTATCGTAACCCGAGGGGGGCATGCGCGAGTCGCTCGCTTCGTTCGCTCACGACCACTTTTCATCCCGCTGTTGGACGCGTCGCCGCGACACAACATCCGCTTCTTCATCGCCGATGCGGCGCGTTTTACCGTCGCTGTAGGATCGCACCGCGATATCGGACGAGCGAGAATCCCCGCGATCGTCTCCCTCCCTCTCTCTCTCTCTCTCTCTCTCTCTCTCTCTCTCTCTCTCTCTCTCTCTCTCTCTCTCTCTCTCTCTCTTTCTTTCGCGTCGCCCGACATTCCGCGACTCTCGCGAGAACGCCTCCCCGCGCCAGCGTGGGCGACGTGATCGGCAATCTTGGCGATCGTCGAAACGCGCGTCTCGTCTCGTCTCGATCGTGGCGACGATTTTTGTCCACGCGATTTCGGAATCGAGCACGGTCATCTATCCGCGCATGGAGAAAGACGTTTCTTTCCGCTGAGGGGACAGCTGAGCGCGTATTTTTCAGAATCGTTATATCGGTAACTTATCTCGCTCGAGATACTGGAATTTGCTCTGAATTTAGAGTCGAGTGTTTTTTTTTTTCAATCGAATCGAATATATCTGTGATATATCGATAGCTAGTGAGCGATATCACGTATCTGCGAAGATGGCCCCTCTCGGATTTTAGCCGATTAATTTTTATCAATTAACTTTTATCAATTAATTATTTATAAAATAAAGAAAAGATCCGATCGCGCGCGATCCGAGCGCGATTGAGAGCGGAGCGAATCTTCCAGATTCCCACATTTCTCCCGAGAACCTTCGATTCCACACGTACGTCGATGCGCGACATTATGTTCCCAATCGCGATGGGTTTCACGAGCGAGAGAGAGAGCGCGCGCGCGCGCGCGCGCGCGTTATCGCGATGGAGAACGAGAAAGCTGCCTTGAGCGGCCGCGAGCGCGATGTCTTAGTCTCAAGGAAAATATCATAATAACGACGGAGAAATGAGATTGCCCACCTTGCAGACGAGTTCCGCGTCCCAAGGTAGAATGGAGACGAGGTCTATCACTTCGCAGGATACGCCGAGCTTCTCCCGCACCAGGTCGGCCACCTCCAGCAGGACGTGCACCTGAGTGCCCCAGCCCACGAGTGTGACCGCGTCACCTACGTGACAAACGAAACAAAGTACGTAGGTACAAAATGTGCGAGCGCGCATAGTCGCATAATAATCGTTCCACCTTGCACAACACAGAGTTCTCGCGCGCGCGCGAACGATCGCGTATGTGCGCGCGTTCCTTCTGGCGTATCCTGTTTCAGGACCGGTCATCGGCGAGAGTGCCGCTGCTCCGGCGATTGGATAATGGAAGGAGACGGTTACACTCGGTAAATTATATTCGCGGAGGCTCGATGCGCGCGTATGCGCGCCGATGGCGCGAATCGTTACTTTCTGCGACTTGAAATAATGTCCTTTACGTGCCTTCTTTTCTCCTTGGGAGAATGCGCGTTGCGCGAGAGCAGATGCTGGACAGAGACGGGAGAGAAAGAGGGAAAGAGATAGATACGGCCGGCTTATGGGAAGAACATTTTCGAAGGATGATCTTACGGCAAATGTTAATCAAATCGCGGCGCGCGATCGTTTCCGCGTTTCAGTCTGGTTCGCGCGTTTGGCAACGTGAATTATAAGACCGTCGTCGTGCGATCCGAGCAGCATCGCTTTTCAAGCGATGTTATTGCTCACCGATCGATGTAAATGTCACGAACGTCGATGATCGCTACCAAACCGGGGTTGGGAAGTAACGCGTTGCATGCAACGTCATCATAACGTTGCGAGTCATTTCGCTCCGTCAACATTACGTTTCTCTCTCCTTTTTTTCTTTTGTCAACAACGGTAACTCTGACATATATTTGACGCGTAACAATGAGGAATATGCTGTAAGAATTCTTTACTTCCTGAGTAACGATAACAAGTTGTTGTTTATCAAAATGACTGTAACTCTGATGAGTTATTCTTTTCTTTTCTCTCTAATGACTAAGCGAGCTGAGTGTTGTCTTCTGACAGATGGCGAGTTACTCTTAAAAAGCAGCTTCTCCAGCCTTGTCCCAAAGACGAGACCGAGCCCCAGGCTTGAACGCCGTAAAACGACGGCTGTTACCTTTCCTCACGACCTCAGCCTTGCCGATTTCGATCTTGTAGTGACCCACGGGCACATCGTCGACCGCCTTGCGGTAGAGAATCTTGGGTTCAAACATAATACACGGATCCGGCTCTTCTATGCAGCTCAACAGCAAACCTTTCGCGTGCATCGCTCCGCGAGGCACGACGATCTGAAAAAGAAGCGGGTACTCCTGTGAGAAACGCATAATTGGTCCTGACGATTTCCTCGTTCACCTCGCTCACCGCACCGCACGCGGATAAGCCGCCGCGCCGCCGGTCGGTAATCGGCGGCTGCGATTCTCCGACGGCCTTAAAACGCGCGCGTGAAATTGATCGACTCCGTCGGCGCGATATTACGCATCCCTCTCGTAATCGCGCGATGTACGATAGCAGCGACGGTCGGGCATTAGTGCGCGCCGGCGAAACTTTCTTCATGCATACGTAGAGTGTATACGTCGTACAATATTCATGGAATTTGTTGAAGAAAGTTGAGAACCGGCGCGGAACACACAGCGAAGGCACGAAGGGTGTCCTTGATGGTGGAAATCTAGTAGCATCGACCGTACGCTGCTCTTCCCGACTTGAAGGACACTTTAAGTAACAATCGAATTTAATTGTATCTCATCATCTCCGAAGAGGGGAAACGCTTTACTCGCTGTTACTCGCGTTAGAATATTGGTGCGTTAGAATATTGGAATATATTGGTTGACCTTCAGGCCAGGAGTGTGCGCGAAGTAAGCCTCTGGACTTTGGGAATGATAAAGACCGCCGTGGCCGACCGCTCCGCAGGGTGCACGGACCGTAAGTTTGCCGCAGTCGAACATGTTGCCGCTTCGATATCGCATCTTGGCCGCTTCGTTTACCAACTGTGGATACAACAAATGTGTGTCTGCATAGTATCGTTGGATCAACTTGAAACGAATTATCGCGTTGCGCTCTGAACGATCAATAATCGATTATATTTCACGCAAACACGTTTTGACGTTTTCTTTATCTTCGAGCAAGAGTACATCTTTTCTAATTTATCGTACATTTGTGTGGCTTAAGGCGCTCTTAAGCGACAAATCGAAGATTTATATAGGATAGGAGAAAATTGTTTCGAGCAACACCTGATCGAAGGCTGGAAATATGTAGTCCGCGAATTGGATTTCGGCGATCGCCGACACTCCAGCGTTGGCTAAGCCGATTCCAAAACCGACTATCCCCTGCTCGCAGAGAGGCGTATTGAAGACACGATCACCGCCGAAGTGTTTCTTCAGGTTCATGGTGCAACGGAAAACACCTCCGAACGCTACGTCCTCGCCGAATATCACTAAAAGTTTTATAAGAAACGATTAGCTATCTAGAATCTCGAGACTATTTCTCATGAAAGATACAAACACGATTTGGATTCATCTTTGTATAACAAATGAAAAAAATTAACGCGGTGTTTTGGGGTGAAACGAGAAATTAAAATCGAAGTAATTTGCGCAAATTATGCGTGTCTATCCAAGCTCCTAATGTAATTCTGTAAAATCGAACACTTGCCAGTGCGCGGATTGTTCTCCATTGCGACGGTGAGCCCTTCATTTATGGCTTGAAACATATTCAGCTTTTGAGTCTCACCTGAAAATACAAGTGTTGAAATTATTGAGAAATTTCGATATATTCGCGTCTGGCGGGGAGCACTATTTTGACATTTTCAATATTCACAAACGCCAACACGAGTCAACATTAGTAATCGAAAGAATTATTGCAAAAATACCAAGGAGATAAAAATAATAGAGTTGCATGTAACAATAGGAGTAATTATCGTAGAAATAATTGACATGTATGAAACTCGAACTCAATCGCGCGAAACAAACGCGCGACGCAACATCGGGTTGGATCTTTGAACGATCGTCCGAGTGATTTCTATAATTTCGTTTAATCAAGACAATTACGATAATCGGCCGTTTTTCTACTGATGTTTTCGTTTTGCTACCTCGTGAATCACTTGAATCTGTTCGTTTCTCGCAAATGAATAGAACAAATGAATAGAAGAAGTCGTGTCGGCCATATTGACGCGATCCGAGGATCGCAATCGTGATTACCGGTGTTATTCGGCCTCTCGCTCGGAAAGTAGGTAAAGTGCGCCGCCCTGACATGTTTGAATTCGATGGCGGGAGCGGCGACGCGACTCAACAGCTGCTTTCCTCCGCCGCACGCGGCGTTTCGCACGAGCCGCACGCTTAGTTTGCCGAGCATCGTCCTGCGTGGAAGCGCGCCACTGCTCGGACCAGGTGTCACGTGATCACGTTATACGTGTAGATTGGCGTTTGCCAATTTGCGTTTCCGCTCTTATCTCAATTTACACACAATGTGAGCAGGCGACCGGCGCGCGGAGAAGGGCGAACGGCCTTTCGCGCGACCTCAAGCGGAATTTCGTAAATTTCAAGCAACGTCGACCTCGGGAAAGGCAACGCTTGCGCAACGAACGAGTGAACGTTCCAGCACGCGTTCAGCGAGCGACCGCCATTTGTACTGCCAACGTTCGCCTCGAATTGGCGGGATTTTCTAAATTTCCGACTCGCTAAGTTCCAGCCAGCACTTCGAAGGTCACAGATTTCTTCTCCCCGGCTGAACCAGATTGCGCTTTTTACGCTCGGAATGAGAAACTAGTATATTATATAACCCAGCGTTAGAGCTTTCCAATCGAGTAATTGCACTAGTTGTGAGCCGAGGAGAGAGAGAGTAGAACGCCTGCTGCTGCGTTCGTCGAAGCTTCCAAGGGTTCGAAGGACGAATTCGTTCGTTGATTCGACACTCGATCACCTACACATGGCCGTTGACAGACGCACGACCCCAAACGAGCAATTGACCGGCGTCGGGCCGGCAGTTACAACACACCTCGATATCGCGCACGCGAGCGAGAACTGCGTGTGTCTTTCCTGCGTGTGTCTTTCCGAACGCGCGTCGTCGGCCGGACAAACAAGAGTGGGAGCAGAACGCGGTAATCTGCGCCATTCTGTCACGTGTCGCATCACTTGCTGAATCGTTTTACGCTTATCGAGTCACTTTGCTCGCCTATTCTCTCCATTGAACTTGATCAATGGCATTTCGATGATCGCGAAACGACGGCTGGCGTAATCATATTCGCCAAAGTTGCGAATTTAGAAGCTTGCTGACGTAAACGTAGCGGACTTTTACGCTTGAGCGCATTTAACGGTATCGTTTTGTTGCTTTTGACTTCTTTATTATTGTTATTGTTTTATTTTCACTTTATTCTGTTTTGTTTCTACTGCAGATCGCAGGCGGCCGGGCTTCCGTATGAAGTACTCGACGAGTACGGTGTTTGCACACTTGAAGCGGCTTTGAAAAAGGTCAGCGGACTTGAATTTCTTCTTTTATTTTCTCTCAACAATGTCAATGTCGCAAAATTATTTATTTTACCGACCGATCAGCCGCCAGGGAAGAATGTCGTTACGAGCTTCTCGGAGAAGCTGCGTGCATCTAGGTAGCGTCCCGCACGCGAATCGATGTAACGGACGTTGCGGCAGACTCTGTTCTGCCAGCACGGAAACGCGGCTCCTGTGGCCGCGGGACAGGATCTGCCATTACGGACTCGTGAGAGCAAGACGCGTTCTCCCGGATCGGGGAGAACAAGCAACTCAAATTCAATTGTTTTCTCGTTGAGCAGGGCTACACCCTCCTGGCCTTCCACTGGTTGATCCTGGATTAATGGCAAACATGAGTGATAGATCGAGTAACGGTGATTACAAATATCAGAGAGACGATGAAGATAAGTCTTTAGTCAGACTTCCGCTGGACAAGGACCAGGATAAGGAGCATCAGATTGATAAAGCCAGCGAGCTTGTGCGCGAGCTGCTTCAGGAAAAGATCGAGATCAATCAGAAACTGCCCCATGCGACTCGGCTGCTGGACTTAGGTGAGTAAAGACGAGCCTGCCGGTTTTTTGTTGTCACCGTTTCGTGAAATGAGTTCTCCGAATCCGGCAGACACATTGATCTCTCGCGAATCACTGTTCTGCCGAACTTCGACGGACTCGGAATCTTTCTTGTGACGAAACATTTGAATAACAATAAAGATGTGTGCGCGTGTGTTTAGTTAAAGTTTAAGGTGGCAATCTGAATGCTTTGCTGTAATATTGGATATTGTTTCTTATAGAGATCCAAAAGATACAAGCTATCGGCAAGCCACTGAGGGATTCGAAATATGTGGATATTTACCGTGAAAAACCCGTTCGCGTCTCTGTCAAGGTTTTGGTACCTATTCGTGAACACCCCAAGGTAAGATAATTTATTTGCATAAACGTTACATTATTACTTATTATCACAAATTATATTTTTAACGAGGTGCCTGTGCAAAGTAACTTTTTGCCAATTCTGCTTATTTATTTGATATCATACAAATGATCGTAAACATTTTTGAGATATTTCAGCTATGCAATTTGCTTGTTTAGTTTAACTTTGTCGGGAAATTGTTGGGTCCAAAAGGTAACTCTATGAAACGTTTGCAAGAGGAAACTATGTGCAAGATGGCAGTATTAGGTAGAGGCTCAATGAGAGACAGACAAAAGGTAGGATGTGTCTTGTTTTTATCTTAGTATGTTATTTCATTCTACATATAAAATGAATGTCTTGCCCATTCTTCATCTTAGGAAGAGGAACGTCGTTCTTCCTTGGATCCAAAGTATGCACATCTTACTGATGATCTGCATGTGGAGATCACTGCACTCGCACCACCAGCGGAAGCCTATGCTCGTATCGCTTTTGCACTTGCTGAGGTACGCAAGTACTTGATTCCCGATAATAATGACAATATACGTCAAGAACAGATGCGAGAGATGGAGATGAGTATGTCCGATGAGTCAACTACAGACGAACGTAGACCAGCTATGAGGGGGCCTTCAGCACCTGCTACTGGTGGCATAATAAGACCTACTACTAGGCCAACATTACCTAGGACATCTAGAGGTTGGTTGCATGTCTACATTAAGAATACGATGCCAAGTATGAGGATGTAAAGAAAAAATTGCCAGCTTTTACAGAATATGAATGAGAATATCCAAGAGATAAAGATAAGATTTTCATCTATTTCATGGTAATTAAAGGACATCTGTCAATTTGATTTTTCAGCCATTCTTCCTCCACCACCTGCAAATCGAGGCCCACTCTCTCGGCCTGTGCCACCTAAAACAAAAGTGTTTTCCATCTTGGATCGCGCGAGAGCTGCTATGGATCAGAGTTACGGGTGAGCTTGCATTCCTTAGGAGTATATACCACATGCTTGTTGAGGTAAGTCAAATAGTGCATCGAGTATTCTTCATCGTTACAGTTATGAAACTCCAACTCCTCCGCCAAGCAATCGTGTAGGATCGCATCATGATTATGATTACCATACAAGTTCGACTAGCACTACTCGATATGGTGATCGTCATTATTCATCAAACTCTGGGTATGTTTCAAAGCATTTATAATTAATGTTTTGAAAGAAACTTTTAATGTTGTGAAAGAAAACATACAACAAAGCATTTAAATTAATTTAAACTTTGCACTACTAATTGCCGTTCGTATTTCGCATAAATCTCTCTTTTTTCGTAAAGATGCATTATTTAGACTTACTTTCATTTGGATATCATTCTATGTTCATGATAATAAAGTTCCTATTTTGCAATGATGTATCAGTCATGTTATACAATTACTACCGCTAAGTGTCGGATACTTTTGTCTTTTCTTAACAGAGACGACATGTATTCCTCTTCAAGATACACTACTTATGAATATGAAGATGATTCTGGACCACATTCTTCACATGATTATTACGAATCTTCAGACTATCCAGGTAAAGTACTAAATGTTTTTATTATATTTGATCGACTAATATGAATTAAGTTAAAACTCATATTAAACAACTTTTTTAAATCCCATTTTTAATAACAATGAATTGGGCTAATAACTTCTGCAAATGTCTAAACAGATAGATTTGTGATATTAATATTTTCCACAAGTATGCTTGGAAGCTTGGAAACTTGCTCGGAGGCATAAACTTTGGAGAATTTTATGAAAACAATTTCTTGTGTAATTTCCGTAAAAAAATTAAATCATTGAGATCACACAGGGCAGGTATCATTTTAATAAAAAACAAATACAAACAATGTCCATGTATATATGTAAAATGAAAATATTTAAATGTGTCATGCATGAAAATGCATCGAGAACTAAAATTACTCAACTCATTTTAATTAAATGTTTAGCTTGATTCCGCGTGCAAGAAGAATATCAAACAATTCTTTAATGGCCGTGACGCGAGAAATCGAACATAAGATAATAATAATAACGCGAGATATCCCATAACTAGACTCTTATTGGCCCGTTATTCTTACTGGTTGGCCAGAAATGTTTAGTCATTAATAATAATATAAAACACACAGACTGATCAAACTATTATAAAATCTAATGACATGTGAAAGAGGGGAATACGCCCCACCAGCGGCGATTGCCGAGCGACGCTCGTGCATGCGATTGAGCTCCTCGCGACGACGGAGGCGATATTTTCGAAAATGCGGTGCCGCATTGTTTTATCGCCCGATTTCTCGCCGCTCTCGTAATTTCGACTCACGAGCATTGTTACATAGGTAAAGATCTGTGGAAAACGACGAGCCGCCCGTAGACATTAGCACATAGTCTATTAACGATTATCGTGTGGTGTCCGTAATCCAAATAATTAAAACGTATCAATCCATGCAATTCGCAGAAGAATCATCGAGCCGCGCATGGAAATCGTACAAGACCACAACGACGTCGGGCACTACCTCGCGCTACCGCACCGCCCCGTATACTCGCCCTTCCAAGTAAACACCTATACAAAAATCATCCGTTAAATTTATATCTTGTTATTAATCATCCACATGTTCCTCTAAATATTTTCTTTTTCTGAAACATTATTATTTCATAGCACTAATCCGTCGGCGAGTAATCCTCCTAATGCACGGCGGCCTATGATGCCCACGATGCAGAAACCGGTAAACGAAAGAAATCGTCCGTAAACAGTTGCAGAGAGGCACGGGGACTAACACGATGATTAAAACGGTAACGACGCGCAAATATTATCACTTTCTCTATCTTGATGATTTGGAGCAAGTACAAAATCAGCAGAGGCGTTCCATTCTCTTACGCTGAAAAAAATCTATTCGGAAGATCCGTCTTTCATTCAATTTCTCCTCTTCGCGAGGATCATTCATTCAATCATTCCCATTCTTTCTCTCTTTTCTTTCTTTGGTTGCGGAAATCAATCATCTTGATTTTATTATCCTCCTCGGTTTTTTCTTTTGTGTATATATAAACTCAATGATTTTCAGATGAATTCTCGCGGACGCTGAAAGAATAAACAGAAACTGACTCATAAAATTAAAATGGGTGTATTTGTTATACTGGGTGGGTCTGATAATCAACACGACATCGTATACGTGAGCAAGTAGAACATGCAAATGCTGTGTTGCACAATTTAATTATGATAGTTATTGACAAAATTGATTAAGATTGACGAATGCATGAGCGCCGGAAGTGGAAGAAAACAATAGAAGCAGTACTGTAGACATGACTACGCGCTGAACGAATGAATTTGTAAGCTACGCGTCTTTTTGAAAGCCAACATTAATAAATGGATAATTTTATTTTATTGCTGAATTCCAGTGTATAGTTCTTATTCAGCTCGATCATAAATATTGGAACAGGTTAAGTACGCTTCTAACAGATAATTCTACGATCTTACGGCATACGTAACTGCCGATTTAACAGCCGATTTTCTTTAACTTCCTTTTTGATAATCTTTCAATTTTTCTTCAACTTTTTGATAGCTACTCCGGAAATTGCAAAACGGTGTAACATGTTCTCGATAAATTCAACGTACTCTATCTGCTCGCAAACAGTATTGTGTTAATTATCTGATACCTTCGTGTATGTAGTATATATATATATATACTATATATATATATATATATATGTGTGTATATTTATACTATAATACTATTACCACTATAGTAATTACTACTACATGCACCTAACCTCGCATAAAAATTTATTCCGTTGGAAATTTTTAATCGATTTAAACTTTTACCCCATTAACGATATTAAATGACCCAAATTACCCAAGTTACAATGATTAATTTTCTGGAAAATCATTAATCCCCTTTCCCGGAATTCCCTTCCTAAAATTTCTGACCAAGGAAGGATTAAACTATTGACAAGGAAGTAAAGGATCAAGAGGATCGCATAAAATGCATAAAACGTTGAGACAAGCGATTAACATCGCGTAAAGGTGAAATGACAGCTACAAGATTGTGTCTTGTATCTGATTACATTTATTAATCGCATACATATATTCCTAAAAAGTCGTAGTATGTACTTAATTCCTTCGTATATCTGTGTTGATCGAGCTGAATAAGACACACGGTAAAATTCTACGAAATCTTTGACCAAGCTACTCATTTATTTGTGTTTTGAAAGCATGTAGCTTTTGAAATTCGTATATGTTGAGATATATTCAATAAAATATTATAGTGTCATAAATAGAATAAACTAAATAAGTAAAATGAATCACACAGTGCTAATTAAATTTATAAACTCATAAATCAAAATTATAAGTTTATGAAAGTCACTCTAATACGACGCTATGTTATTTATTTAATATGCATAGTCAGTCCCAATCATAAAATGCATAATATGTAGATTTACACGCGTAAAGAGATATTAATTATGTAATGTAGACTGCTCTGATTCATGACAAATCGAAGTGTAACTGATAATTTCAAATACGTAAACAAAAACATTGAATATGATCTCTAAACAAATCTGTCGTTAAAATAATAATACATTCATTCTGTACACTTTGTAACTATCATAAATTGAAATAAATATGACGTAATAACAGAGGAAGCATTTTATATTGAAAAATACATTGAAATAAAACTCCCCGACCACCAAATGCGCCAAGTCTCTTCAACAATCTTAAACAAAAGAAAAATATGTACATATCTTTGCGCACGATATATAGTTTTGCGTTTCGTGGCTAAATCTTGCAGGAATCTCTCTCCACTTTTCGTTCTCTAGGGCTTGTGTTTGTCATTCTTCTTTGTGTTGAATTTTCTTCTTACAAGAGCCATTTAACCCCTTGCACTATGATTTAGTACAACACACGTCAAACTCGGTGATAAAGCTGCATCTGTAATGCTCATAGGTCTATATAAATCATAAGTTGCAAAACGCAAATCGCAGACGCAGAACAACGCAGAACAGACGCGTACACGTAAAAATTGAACCACGAGATCTTGTGTTTCTTATGTTTGACCAGCGAAACATATGACGATCTTACTCGTGCTTCTTATATTTCTTTATGGTCCGATATACGTATCGCAAGCCTGACACGTGGTTTCTTATGTTTGGCTCACAAAGCATATCACGTGTCTCATACGCGTGTGAAGTTGGCTCCGCACTTTACGAATTTTGAGTTTTTCTTTATTGTGCCGTATTGTGCTATGTTTGTGCTCGCATTTGCGTCGCAAACGCGAGACCGATAACTTCAATAACATTTGAGAAAAAAAGTAACAACAAAAATTTGTCAGCCTCGCACTTTTGTCCGAATGAACCCAGTTTTTGTTTGTGAATTCCTACTAATTTGTGCCGTTTGAAGAAACTGGATATCTCCTTTCGTTCAGTAGAGAAAAAATGTTAAAGTTAAAATATAAATTAACAAATAACTTTTTCTACGATGCATTTATCGCAGGTCTGCAAGTTGTGCGCTAATCGAGTACAATAAGAAACCACTTAGAGATGTATCGAAAACTACTCAGATTGCAAAGAAAGTTTACAAAAATTTTTCACATTTTCGAAATTTCGAAAGTTGTGCCGGATTGTGCTAGTCAAACCCAACAACTTCTTCCAATTGCAAAATATCCTCAGATACTTTTCGCTGGTTTTCGCAGTACGAGCATTCAAAGAAAGTAATTTTTAGAAATAATTTTCAGATCACTGTAGTTGCGAATTGCGGTGCAATAATACGGCATAAACGTAGCACAATGCAGCACAATTCGAAAAAAATACAAAATTCGAAAAGTGCGGGGCCAACTTCACACACATGTGTCTCACACGATATTATGGCATAAGAAGTTAAACTATGTAAAATACTTGTATAATCACTAATAAATCAGATTATTAATTGCAAGTGATAAAATCAGTAAGTTTTACATGTTAAATCGTTAAATCATTAACGTGTTAAATACACGTCAAGCACGTATCGAGAATATATCATATCAAGTACGTGAAGAGAAGAGAAGAGAGAAAGGTATATTCGATGTGGAGAGCCGAGAGTTAATTCTAAGTTCCAAAGTTACCCAGTTCGCTCGCGAACATGGAAAGATCGTACATCCTCCCGTCTTGTTCTAATATTGATGTTCATGTATTTCACTTAGGTGGGTAAAGGGTCGAGAAGATCGCGTGGGAATCGCGCTCTTTGTGGCATGAAATATATTTGGTACTTCCGATCAACGGATTTTCAAATGCCGTGAATTGATGTGAGTACACTCTTTACATTTTATTCGCAATTATTCGCTACAAAATGTGTGGGACTGGCGTATAATTGAACTATTTGCTTTGTGTTAAGAAAAATTTTTGTTGATCTGCTTATAAGAATAGGAGATAAGAGACACTCGAGAATAATAATCTGAATAATATTTGTAGGATTTAATGAAATATACCAGTAGCGTTTCTTATGGGAAAATGGAAGCACACAACACGCATCTATCCTCGGCAAATATTTCTGGTATGTCGGGATCGATCAAAAGACTCGATCACTGCATGTGAAGTTTGACTTTATTTTATTCGATAGAATCGAATTATTCGTCGATCAAGTAACAATCGTCGTTTTCTACAACAATCGTTCTCACAGCATTCGTACACTATGATCGTATAAAAAGCGGCCGGTTTATTGTCGAAAAAAAGCACCGGAAATCGAATCGAATTTCGTGATTGACGACCAGCTTAGGTCAACTTTATATTATGACCGATGTTGATCTCAGATCGATTAATAAAGGCAATTAAGAGAGAGAATATTTCCCTGAAAGTATCATTTAAAATAAGAAATCCGCAAATCATAGAATATAATGTACCGAGTGTGGAAGAGAAGCGAACACAACGTTCGCGGAACTATCGAAACAAAAACGAAGCAAAAAGTGTAAACTTATTCCCTGCTGTCAATAAACGTCGCTCGTTGTCGAACGCCGCGCAAACACGCAATCAAGATTTGCTCGACCTTCAGAGCGGTCAAACATACCTTCGTACGTCGCGCGCTTTTCCAGGCGTTTAATGTGTTCCCGGCCGGCGAGTGGCGCGCATTGAAACGTTCTTTTTCATTCTGCCCGGGTGATCGAAACATTTCGTCGGTCCTCCAAATACTTTATAAGACTCTCGTCGGCGTTTGCGTTATTCAACACGACTTACTTTCGATCGAATCGTGTGTACGCGAGTGTCGGTGCTACAATGGAGCAGCCTAGGCAGGATGCCAGGACAGCGAGCCACGGGAAACGACGTCGTATGTTCTCAAGGTGTGCCAAATTATTTATTTTACAGCCGTTTGTACCGAGAATAAAGAAATACCCGAGTCGAAGTTTAGTTTAGCCGGCGTTCATAGTCCGTTATCATTTGATAATTATAGTTTCACGAATCCTCGATTATTCGTCAACTCAACCCAAACTATTTGATACATTATTTTGTATAAGAAAACTGCCACAAACAACCAAATAACGGTCTGAATGAATACGCATCTGTAATTAATTGTTATCAATTAAAAATATCGATTCATTCATAACTATGAACATCGGCTTTGGAAATTAATTTCAATCTCAAGTGCAAATCTCTTCAAGTGCTGATTTTTACGTCCAATGATGCTCTTCGGTTCATCGCGCCGATATAGACCCTCGTTTTCATCAGCCAAAAAAACCTTTTTATTCTGCTTAACTTTATTATTGTACGAAATTCAAATTTAAATTTCCGTTGGTAAATACTGCATTGTTGGATACGTAATTGTTATCTTTGCCTTTACAGCTTCTTTTCGAAGCTACGCGTTTTGTCGAGACTTTCAACGTGAGAAGAAAAAAGATATTTTAAAAACAAAAATTTTTTTTACGCCTTTTATTTACTTACCCCTTAACCCTTATTTTGGTATATTAATATTTGCTAATCTCACGCATTACATTTGTAGCTGTACAAGCTATATTAAGAAATTATCGATTAAAATTGAAAATTATTCATTTTACATTCAGACAATAGGAATGAGAATAATTATATATTTTATGTCATATATTCAGATTACATTCAAACAAAATAGTGAGATTATCCAATATTAAATAATTCTGAGGTAAGTCTTTCTTCACTTCGAATGACTTCGAGACAACATATGGAGAAAACGGCAGCAATAAACGGCATTGGTGGAGTCCAAGGTAGGACTATAACTTATAACGCCTACTCCATAATTAATCCTTCAAGTCCAGTGAAATTTGCAGGATTAATGTGGAATCCAAATTTCGACTCGGGTAATAATAGCTTATAACACGTTCGTTAATAATGGTGATATAAACGGATAATAATGATAATATATAATTCTATTTTGCCGATTTGATTTTGATAGCTTAATGTTTATTATTTATGTATTTATTATTTATATATGTTTATTATTTTGAGAGTTCTCCTCATAGACTATCTTTTCTTTTTTTAATGTAACTGTATAAAACTGATTTTATGTGGAAAGGAAAAAAAATATCACACACGTGTGTGACACAGATAGAACGAACGTGTAATATTATCGCGGCTATAAAAACAGACTGGTCTGTAGATTTACGGACTTGTTGTTGTACTCAAGGAGAATACTCGTCTCCTCAAATCGCTCTTAAAGCGAGCTTTCGAAATTTTGCCGGCGGCAGGCCGGCAACAATTTTCCGCGAAAAGTGCGGCCGTTAAGATGTTAACGTCCGTTGGGGACGTTCCAAGTTATCCGTTACATTCAGAACGAATTCCGACTTTCGTCGTAACGTTTTCGCGCAAATCCCGCGATGATGTTGAGCTGTAAACAGTTTTGCGTGATACTTATTATCACGCTGCTATTTATTTCCCATACAATTCTCATACAGTGCTGGATGTTTTGCCGGCGTAACGATAAACTAATTATCGGCGACCTTGTTGACCTCGTTGCGATTGCATACGGCACCCCCGTCGCCGCGGGTTCGCGTCGTATCCGATGTGGCGGGGATGCAACAGGTCGTTCCGGTTCGCATTTTACTGAAACTTACCGCGGTCTCCGCGCGATTTGCATATCACCGCGTCGTATCATTCTTCCGCTCCTTCGTTTCTCTCTCGCTCAAGTATAAATTTGAAAACTGAACTTTTTAAGTAGTAAATTAAAGCAGAGTAACTTTAAAGGAAATTAAACGTTTAAATCTCTCTGAAAAGTGAGACGGGACCGCGCGTAGGCGTCCCCTCCTTTTCTGAGAATTACGTTATCCAGCGCACGTTGTGCCGCAATTTTTGCGCGCTCTCCCCTCTGCAACGGGTACTGATTTTTCATCACGAGGAATTGCTTAGAAACAATATTCTTATTTATTTATCACACACCAATATACAAAAATGAACTGTATAATCAATATCAGAATATAATATACTACGAAAAATTCAAATATATTTAATAAAGATATATCTGTGAGTATATCTTACAAGATTAGAATGATGCTTCAACTTGAAACAAAAATCATCTACAACATTCTTTGCAGTTGGCACAGAAATTCTGGTAGAAAAACGTATTTCTACGGCCGTCCTAAGGATTATAAATAAGTATTAATTTACGGGAGTCCTTAGCTTCTAACAAATCGCCTAAGTAGTCGTGAGTGAAAATAAGATGTCGAGTTTTCCCATTTTTTCTTTTTTTCGTTTTTTTTTTTTTCCTAACTTTTTCCCTAACTATATTTTCTCTGCGTATATGACCTGGGAGCCGGAAGTTGCTGCTTCGTTTTCACTACATATCCGTTTCGCGTTAGAGCGCGACCGAAGCACCGCGCTGTGGAACGTTCACACAATACATCTTGTATCTGTTGAAACGCATGCTTAAAAAATTTCGGTCATACTGTCCTGTCGTGATACGTGATCGGTTAAACAATCAATCGTCGTGTCTTGCCCGCATATTCTTCTCTCGTCTTATGCGTCATTTTTGTTCACTGAACGATTTCACAATATATCAAATTAGTGACGTTTTCTGCGACGTGCGTTGAGAAATGCGTTTCGGTATGGCTGCGCGATCATTGGTAGAGTGATCCTTATTCGCATTCGCTCACGAGTCATCGACTTCTTCACGTCCCGATGTTTCCTCGCGCGACATTCCGAGCGCATTTCCCGTCGCGGAACGCTGCTGCGGAAGCGTTTTAAAGGCGCGTAATAAAGATCACGCTACCGAGAGATCTTCTCTCGTACGTCTCTCCTCTAGATTTATGTACTATATTATTAACGAAGTTACTTGCGTATGTTACTGACGTGTGGCGTACGAACGTAAAATTATACGCGATACAGATACAAATACAGAGTATCGGAGACGCCAGATTCTCGAGGGGAGGGGGGAGGGTGGCGGAGGGGAGGATTTCGCGCGGGGGATGCGTTTTAACATTTACAAAATCGCTTTTATACGCCCGCGGACGCAGAGGTGACTCTACCGCCGACCGCGCGTGGCGAGAGGCGACGATGATGACGCCGCCGCCGCCGCCGCCGCCGCCACCGCCGCCTCGAGCGGCGGTGCTTGAAGACGCGCGCTCGCGGGAGCCTCGGCTGCACGAGAGGGGCACCTCCTCGTACTCGCGAGGATCCGTCATCGTCGTCGTATTGCCGAGAAAGGAAAAGAGAGAAAGAAAGAGAGAGAGAGAGAGAGGGAGAGAGAGCGCGAGAGCGAGCGTGTGTGAGTGTGTCTGTGCTACGCACACGACACGTGAGAATGCGAAGGTAAGATCCTCGCGAGGAGAGAAAGAGCGGGCTCGCGTATGCGTACGGACGTATACGATTAGACTCGTAGATGAGTTACGACGATTCTCGGCTCTGAAGCTCACGCGGAATCCTTCCCGGAGAGCCACCTCTTAGTCCACGATAACACACCGTAAGACGTGAATGTTCGTGACTGCGACATCGATCGTTGGATACCACACGACGACGAACCGGTTTCTCTCGCACTCTCTCCACGACCACCTTCTCTAATACTTCGCCTCTATGAAAAAACATGGAATGTATAGTACCTTTTATCGGTTTACATCTTAATAATGTACGATTATATCACAAGAAAGATTCAAATATTCTGTACATAATCCGCGACGACTGTCGAAGCGCCCCCGGACTCAGGTTGCCCCCTTCTTTCTTCCTCTTCGACCTCTTCATCATCTTCCTCTGTCCTCTGTGTTCCTCTCTCCTCTTGCCCCACTTTTGCTCTCTTTCTCCTTGTATCGCCTGTCCCTTTTCTTCCTGTTCCGTGCTATCTCTTCGTTAAATCTTACATTTACATACGCCTAAGATTTAATTACAAAGTTAGATATGTCTCAGGTTCACCTGGTATTGTACTTCATACAATCTCTCTCGTGACTGGCGAGTCAGCCCGAGATGTACACGCGGCCGACGAGCACATGTGTGTGCCGTCGTATTCGAGAAAACGAGACGAGACGAGACGAGACGAGACGGGACGGAACGGGACGAGACTGTGTTTCGTCGCGCGCGCGCGTCCACGTTGCATGTCCGACGAAATTAATACTTCGTTCTTTCACGCTCGGTCCCGGCCGCTTGTCGCTTACGTTAGTAGCTCGATATCGATAATTGGCACATCTTTTTAATGGCAAGTTTCGCATTGGCACGCACTTTGTGAGCCCAGAAATGGCCTCGCGCACGGCCCCTCGAGGGAGAGTCCAAACGCCGACGTGAATGAGCCCTCTCTCTCTCTCTCTCTCTCTCTCTCTCTCTCTCTCTCTCTCTCTCTCTCTCTCTCTCTCTCTCTCTCTCTCTCTCTCTCTCTCTCTCTCTCTCTCTCTCTCCCCCTCTCTCTCTTTCTCGGGTAACGAGAGCAAAAACGACTCAATCTTAATCGCGATTACGAGGAGCGCTCCCGGACCGAGAAAATAGCAGTCGCAAGATCGTGAAGTCGGGAAGCACGCGCGCTCTGCGCAACGAAACCGCCTACGCGCGCGTTTAGAATCTCGTCGGAGGGACCTCGGTTTCGGCCATTCCTCGGGCTTTAACGTCGTTTCTGACTATCACGCGAGTAGTATGCACCCATGAAAGGCAGAATGTATCCTTTTGTTGCGGTTAATCGCACGACGCTCCCTTGTGATTGATACCAGCTGGGGTGACCGATACGTCGGTTATCGGGGAGTAAGTTGCACTTTGACGCTCTTTCGTCCGTATGTAAAAAAGCTCGCTGGTCCAGCTAGGTTTACCGAGACAAAGACAGACAGACAGAGAGAGAGAGAGAGAGAGAGAGAGAGAGAGAGAGAGAGAGAGAGAGAGAGAGAGAGGAGAGAGAGAGAGAGAGAGAGAGAGAGAGAGAGAGAGAGAGAGAGAGAGAGAGAGAGAGAGAGAGAGAGAGAGAGAGAAAAAGATAGAGATAGAATTAGGGAGGATAGAAAAGAGAGAAGGAATAATTCTGAATATTATTATACGCGTAAATCGTAGAAAATTGAATAGTCCAAAATGCCAGAAACGTTGAAAAGAGAGTAATAATAATAAGTTTTGATCATTTTTTCTTTTTTCCTCTGTCTGCTCGTGATGCCTCCTTGCCGATTACACGAGAATCCTTTTCCTCGTTCGTGCTTTTAACTGATCTGTGAGTTTCACCTGTAAATTGCGGATTGCTGCTGCTTACATTAGTCGCTACGACACACGTAATGAGACGATCGCGGATTCGCGCGAGAATGTTGCGAGAGAATCGCTCGAATTAACATTAATAGTAACAATTGCACTAAGTTCCTTGCGTTCGACGACTATCGTAATTATCTTCGCGAGATTATCTTCACGCGACTCTTTCGTCCCTCCTCCTCCGTTTTTACACAAGCCACGCTTCTCTCGTGCGAAACTTTCGACGGAAACGAGGTGGTGAATCAGCGCGATAAATCTAGGAAATCGGATGATTGCTACCCGTTTACATTCCTTTCGTATTCTCGCTTCTCTTCCTGTTTATCGCGTACACGCGTATTTATTATTATCAGCCCCCCTTTACTCATTGTACCCGCTCGCGTATGCACCAGCGACCGTTTCTTTCCACCCCGCACAGCAGATAACGACACTTTGCGGTCGCGACTGTCAACCACACACGCGACTACAAAATAGCCGGCGCGACGGGCTTGAAAAAAAGAAACGGAAAGGTAGCCGCTAGCTAATGTGCGCGGAGGGATTACACAAAATACTACAGAAAGAAAGCGGCAAGAAGACGCTTCGTACGTGTCGGAAAAGGCGACCAGCGAGAAAGAGTCGAGTCCCTCGTCCCTAAGTTCCCGACGGGCTCCGTCACGAGTGGGAATGTTCGTCCTCCCGTTCCCTAACCACCGACTATATCCCTGATTGCACGTTACATCGCACGCATACGACGCATACCCTGCGTGTCGAATTGCCTAACAGAGAAGCCTTCACGACCAGCCAACCTCGGGCGTACGGCACCGTCGTCGAACACGGCGGCGCGTCGCGAGCGCGCGAGTGCCTCGCCGCACGTCCGTCTACGACGCGTGTACGCGGTTCTTCCAGTGGTCCACTGCGAGAGAGCTTTCCGCGACGGACGCTTGACGCGCGGCCAGGCTCATTCATACGGCCAGGAGTGCCTGATCGACGTGACCACGTTCGAGGTAGGCGGGTCTTCCGGGCGTCACTTCTTCATGTCGTTCATCAGCGTGCCGTCCTTGCTCTTGTTCGTGTCGAGATTCGACTGCTGACTGCTTGTCACGCCGCTGCCGTTCCCCGGGTACATCTTCTCCAGATGATTCAAAGATTCGCTTAGGAACTTCTGCAACGAGATCGCAAAGAGACTCGTGAGAGACTAGCGTAGTGTTGGACACAGAGTTCTTATCGTCATCCTCTGGGTCGGCGGCTCAGGGTGATCATGAGACGAGAAATAGAGTGATGCACCGAGAGAACAGGTCGGTCGAATCGACGTGACGCAACAGATGAATCGAACGCGAGTCGTTTTGGTCGAAGGGGGACGAGACATCTCTGACTCTCCAAGTAGCGAACTTGGTTCGGAAGAATCAGAGATTCCCTTCGTTGTTTCCCCTTCGACCACAACGCGGTTGCTTCGTTCATCGTCACATTGGTTCAAACCTTTTCCTTCCACACAAGTGCATAGGACTTGGTCTGCGTAGCAAACGCTAAATACATTCGCTTCATCAGTTTCAGCTTAAAAACAAGGAAGGCGTATTTGGTGTTTGCTCCGCGTGTTTAAAATGCAGCCCCAAATCTGGACTAGAGCGCACTTTGCGCGGTCCGTGTGAAGTGCGCGACAGCGCAAGACCTTCGCAAGTTTTGATCGACTCCTGATCGTGCTTTCGACAGCAAACGCATGAAAGCGTTTCTCGTCGAAAATCGAGGATGCAGAGTAGGATACGAGAGATAGATAGCGAAGGTTTTCTTCGTCGCGTTGTACCTGTATAGCCGTTAGGGCGGCCACGATCGCGGGACTTCCGAATCCGTGTGATATGAGCGAGAAATGGGTGAGATGTCTCTGTATACTGGGATCGAGGATGTGTTGCGGTCGCGTGTTGCAAAGCGGCGATCGGTCCTGGTTCAGAAGGTCCATCAGCTCTTTGGTGATTTGTCTGAAAGAGAAGAGCGGCCGGTTTCAGAGCCGATTACTCGACCTTTCCCCTTTTTATGACAGAGCGACAGACACGTTTCTTTCTTTCTTTCTTTCTTTCTTTCTTTCTTTCTTTCTTTCTTTCTTTCTTCCTTCTCACCAAACGTATCGTCGCGACAGTATGTGACAATGATACTAGTTGACATCACGTTGCATACTCACTTGGTGG
Source organism: Harpegnathos saltator (assembly GCF_003227715.2). Lineage (NCBI taxonomy): Eukaryota > Metazoa > Arthropoda > Insecta > Hymenoptera > Formicidae > Harpegnathos > Harpegnathos saltator. The sequence continues at coordinate 2,051,431 of NW_020229894.1, forward strand.
CATGAAGAAGTTCTTTCCTCCTGTAGGAATCCTGCGGCTCGCAGTGCTGCCGACTTAGGTACTCGGCGACCTGCTTCGCCGGGAATTCGGTCTCGCACACGTAGCCGAAGTCTCTGGCGAGGTGAATAGCTTCTCCTGAAAGGAGACAAAGTGTTCGCAATACAGCTAAGAGCGCACAATTTTATTATGTTGGTTCAATGAGCGCGCGTAAATCAAGCCGAGAATCAAGGAGAACGCGTAGCAGGGCTCAAAAAGGTCTCAAAGGGACGCTCGCGAGCATCTTACGAAATTTTTGTCATCCTGAGGCTTGGTTTCTCTCTCAATCTCTTTCTCTTAGCGCGTTCATGACGTTGTTTCAACTTGGCAGTCAGAAAGGCACATTTATCGTCAGCGTTCCCGGGATTATAAATTATACTTGAAGCTTCGCTTGTCTCAAACCTCGAACATATCAAACAATATCGTCTCCAGGCACGAGGATCGCACGCGAGGATCTCCTCCACGCGTGAGAAGGTCCGCCCCCGCCACTGCATTCCTCGTGGAATGCTCCCGATGATCCTAAAAGGCTCCGATGCGGCGGAAACGCTCTTGCATACGTCGAGATTTCTCGCGGGACATCGATGGGCGTCTAAAGGTCGATTCACACTATACGGCACGGACCGTCACGTACCGGCAACAACACGTACCGGCACCGACACGACGAAACTTTAAAACGCGTTTTAATGAAACTGCCCACACTAACCGACACCGACCTGCACTGATAGAAAAATATAGTTGAATTAACTATAATCTCACTATATTTTATAGTTCATTTGGGCGTCAACCATATTTTTATAGTTCGTGGAACCTGCAAAATATAGTAGAATAAACACAAATATATAGGCAATGATTGTCTTAAATAATTGTTTAGTTACTTTTACCACACATATGATAATTTCTCTTCTCATTCACAAATATAGTGAGATTTAATATTCACGTAGTTACATCTGTCATCATTTTGCAAATATTCTGGTAATATTGACTATATAAAAGAGTTACTTTACCTACCATTTTATATTTCTATTCATACTTAAATAATTTTAGTTTAACTTGTTATAATTCTTAGTAGAAATATTATATGGTTGGTTATACTATGCCTATGTCGTAATTATTACCGATATTATGGTAATACTTACTACAAATATGATATTTCGGACTATAATTTAGTTACTATATCATTATAGTTCCAAATATCATATACTTTTCTCTCAGTGTGCATGTTCCGTCAACGGAACGTACCGGCACCGACCGACGTTCTTGCGAGCAATGTTTTGACGGTACGGGTCGGTACTGGTACGCCAGTCTGAATTAGGGATGTCGATTTTTTTTCAAACAGATCGATTTAAAGATCGATTCGAATCACGAAGAAGAAAATCGGTTTGTAAAGAATCGATTTCAGAAAATCGATTTGAATCGGTATGCATGTAAAGTGAACCACTCACTAAAGTGAGTAATATATTATCTGTCAAATTTCTACACTCTAAAGTAGACCTCGTGTAATTCATGTAAAGTTTAATATGAATTAAAGGGATTAAACAGATGGTTGTGTCTTTGGTTGTGATGGACTCTTTTGGTTGTGTTGTGTGTGGCCACAACAAGATAGAAAAAGATCTTTAAATCTTTATGCTAAGGATTTAATTAGTTTGATTAAACATCAATCAATCAAGGGTTTTTAAACGTTATTAAATAAGAAATCACGTTTACTATTATATGCATATACATATATATATATAATATATACTATCATATGGAGTGGCTGTGGCTTTGGTTCGCGCGTTCCGTTCCGCTGAAAATTTTCGCCCATGGGACATCGGCCTAAAGGCAACGTGATGTGCATCGTGCTACCATTAAGTGAGTTCAAATATTACAACTAAAAAGAATAAAAAAAAAAAACTATTATATATTACTAGTAGAAACTGAAAAAATCGTGTTGGCAATTTTCAGAATTTACAGATCGATCCTCGAATCGATTTAGTTCCAGAAAATCGACTTGAAATCGATCTTTTAGACTCCGATTAAATCGATTTAACATCGGCATCCTTCGTCCAGTAGTCATCCTGAATCAGTAAGCGGTAGAAAACGGACGCAGCAGAGGATGGAGCAGAAAAAATTAAGCGAAAATGTTAATATTCTGTCGGTGAAATTGCCTCACGGGATGATATATGTTGTTTCTGTAGTACAGGTTCAATTAATTTTAACAAATCATAAAATTTACATTGCGGCATTCTAAAATACTGATAAATCTTGCCGTCGTATTTTAGTAACAATGTCTTTGAACAATGTCCAATGTTCTCCTCCAAGCTTTCTCTTTTTTAACATTGGATGTATCCATTTTCGATTTCTTTTCTTTATTTTTTTTTTCGGCTTCCTCTTCGTCTAAAAGTAGGATTGTAAGAGCCAATTTATCGTCGCTGGATGATCCATCTATCGTGACGGCAACGTCAATTGACGGACAGTCAATTACCGGAACAGTCTGAACCATATGCATTAATTTGTCGTGTCGGTGCCGGTACGTGTTGTTGCCGATACGCGACGGTCCGTGCCGTATATTGTGAATCGACCTTAATTCGTAAGGCATTCCCTGAGCTTCCCCCGGCCCAATTCGGAACGCGGCGGATAGTAAAATGAGGTTTCAGCAAGACCGTCGCGCGATGACTGACAGCCTTCTAATTTCAGCGTAATAACGGCCGTGTGGTGCGCCGGCAAGATTGTTGCTCGCGCAAGAAGCTCGCTCGCACGCACGCACGCACGCACGCACGCACACACACACGGGGCCCTCGGGGCTCAGATCGCCTAGATCGCCGTGGAACGGGCGGAGTTATATTTGGAATCATTTTTTCCGCCCGTTAGAACGCACGCGCGCGAATTGCGATTGAAAATACCATTGGCCTCGTAAAATTTAATCGCCGCGTAAGTGCGCGACACGCGTGAAAGTTGTGGTCGCTGCCCTTAGCGCGAAAGTCATTACTGCTAATCGTTTTGCGGCCCTGCAATTCGTCCGACTGCGCGATTTCGCGACGCGCGACCTTTGAATGTATAGATTTGTGTGAAAGCTTTTTATCCCTCACTGAGAGAAAAGTATACGATATTTGGAACTATAATGATAATAGTAACTAAATTACAGTCCGAAATATCATATTTATAGTAAGTATTACCATAATATCGGTAATAATTACGATATAGGCATAGTATAACTAACTATATAATACTTTTTACTAAGAATTGTAGTAAGTTAAACTAAAATTATTGTATGGATACAAATATAAAATGGTAGGTAAAGTAACTCTTTTATATAGTCAATATTCTTCCCAGAATATTTGCTAAATGACGACAGATGTAACTACGCGAATATTAAATCTCACTATATTTGTGAATGTGAAATTGCCGTATGTGTGGTAAAAGTAACTAAACAATATTTATTAAGACAATCATTGACTATATATTTGTGTTTATTCTACTATATTTTGCAGGCTCCACGAACTATAAAAATACGGTTGACGCCCAAATGAACTATAAAATATAATGAGATTATAGTTAATTCAACTATATTTTTCTATCAGTGTTGAACTCATCAATTCTTGCTCTTGGCTCTTGCCCTGCTCTCTTTAAATTTATCTCGAGGATGAAAAGCAGCAGCGTCCGGACGCGGTTGACTTTGGACGCTTCCCTCGCGTTGAGAAATAATGGATTCATCATCATTAATTAAGTCGTTTTGTATCGTTATATAAGAATAAACGAAACAGCTTCTTAGCCAAAGTGGAGAGTATGGGGTGGAAGTGGGGTTTAATTTGTTGACTCTGTTAACAATTCGTCATGCAAAGCGGATACCCGGACATTGGCTTACGCTTGCTCGGTGAGACTTTTTGCTTATTAAACTCTCTCCCCCCGTGGGGAATAATATTTAATTAATTTACCGTTACTGTCTTAAGGTAAATAGTCTGGTCTTTAACTCGCGTGTTAATTGCGCGGGGAGATTCCCTTTATGGCTCGGTTTTACATAACAGCGTCTCCGCGGTGGCCTTAACTTACGTCCGGAGAGATTCACCTCGCGGAAGATTTTAATTCAGCTTCCTTTGACGCGCACGTTGATTCTTCGCTCCCTTCTGAGCCGTCACATGTTCATTTCAATTAATTCCACCATTTTTCTCTCTTACTTATCGCAGCCAAGTTGAACATCTTACGGGCCGAATAAAATCACCGAGTTAAAAAAAGTTAGGTCGGCGCGAAAGATTTGTCGTTTTTCCGCGAGATTTTCTCCCAGGAGGTTTTCTCGGCAGGAGCAGGTTGGCTGCTACCACCCGAAAGGAAAATAAAAAGTCCACGTTGGATAGAAAGAAAAAAGAAGGAAGAAAAATATCGAGTCGATATTGTGCTCGCGTTATTTGTAAAAATGATTAACCTCCCGAAATTGGATAACTTTGTTTTCTATTTTATTTGGCAAACACGACAGAAGTCCGTTCTTGCGCCAACCTGATGCCTCTTCGTCCGCAGTTTGCCGTTTGCCGAGAGCTCCCGAGTGCACACAGCGTGCGCGAGAAGTGCAAGCCGGAACTCGCGTCGTGAGTTCTTAACCGATATTTTCGAGAATCTCGATTATCGCGGGCGTTATTACGGATATAATTCGCGGCATGCTTGGCGTATATACGCCGCGCTGTTCCACTTTATGCGATACATAAATTACAGCTCGCGCAGTGGCGACTGTCGTTATTTTAATAGACGCGCCATTGATCCCACGTGTTTATGCGCCGCTCTGTCGTAACGTTTTGTAGTAAAAACTTTTTGCTGCGGTCGACAATAATGACGACGACGACGACGATGATGGCGGAGGATAAAAAATGCGCGCGGCGGGGCAAACGCGAGCGTACACATTAAGCGAAACGAGACACCGCTAACGCAGCTATGAAAAGCGCGTAAGTAGTTTGGAACTGCCGATGTTTTGCGTTGTTTAACGTTACACAATGTTGCGTCACCGTCGCCGCTGTTACTCGTACTAGTTTTACGTAATCCCATTATGCAGCTCGTCCAGCGCATTCAATCAAGCTCGCGAGTGGAGACATTTTTTCGATTGATGCGAGTTGCTCTTTCTCTCTCCCTCCCGCTGCCCTGTCTCTCTTTCTTTCAATTAATCCTGCTTATAATCTATATTGCGACAATTACGCAACCGTTAAGAAACGTAAACGCGCCTGATGAAGTATGAAAGGAGTACGAGGAGTTTGGTAATAATATTAACATACTTTGCGGCAAAAAACGTCACGCTGAACGGTCGACATAATCTCATATTTTACTTCAACGATACAATCTAGTCGTTCTTGAGGAACTTGAAATCGTCGTGCATACGTTTTATACGTCGAGCGGACTTATCCACGCTCTGATCGATGTAAGAAATATTTTGCATTTTAAAGAGTCTCGGAACAGAGGTCAAACGACAAAGAAGCTGTAAGACGAGATATCAAAAACGCCTTTGAGACATTTTAAGAGGACTTCGCATTTTGTCGATCGCTTTTGTCGCGTATGTGTGACTTGATCTCTCCTTAGAAGGAAAGCGAAAGTCAGCGTTAGATGTCCAAAAATCAAGACTATTGGTTCTACTTTGACGTAACCAAGGGTTATCTCATGTCATTTTCTCCTTATTCTCCTGCCCTTTAAAAGGACCTCAAAACTATTTGATATTTGATATTTGATACTTGATAAAACTATTTGATATTTGATGATCTTAAGATGTAAATACAACAAAGGTACTATATAAGAATAGGTAAAACACAAAATTTTATATTTTCTTTATCTCTTATTTATTTTCTTTATTAGCATTGGAAAAATGTATAGATGTGGAATAAGTATCAATGATTTTATCAATGATTGATCTCGCGGCATCACGGTTTGACGCATTTAGATATATGAAGAATGTTGCGCCGCTGTCCGTGTCCCGTCGTATCGTTCGATTCGATATTTTATTGCTGACAGTTCCGTCATGAAATAGCCAGGCGGAAGCATTGACATTCGCATGGATGCAATTCGATCGGGAAAACGTATGTTAAATAATGCGATGTCGAGAATCCGATTAACTCTTAAGTAGGCGCAAGAGTCAGAGCAGAGACTTACTTTTATAAGTGGTATGGGAAAATATTTCTGTTTTGTTAACTTAAAGAGAATTTCTTTTCTTTCCTTCAAATATCTCTTGGTTTACTTGAATTTCCAAAATTTCAAAAAAGACCGGAGTCACTGCTGTGCCCTGTGTGTTGTGTCCTGTGTGTCCCTGTGCAATTCTGCCAGTGCGCCTATTCAAGGGTTAAATATAGGGCAGGAAGACTGCCGAAACATTTCCGGCCTCTAAAACAGCAATTATTCCAAGCGAAATATTCCGGACCTTCAAGACGGGCAAACATACATTCGTGGATCGCGCGCTTTTCCGGATGTTTAGTGTATTTCGAGCTGGCGAACGACACGCGTATCGGGACATTATTTTTCACTTTCCTCGGGCGATGATTTTAATTTATTAATTCGATATTAATAATTTTTTTATTAATAATAATTATTAAAAACTTCATTATTTGTTATTAATAATTTATTAACAATTACTTGCATTCCCGTTGTTACATTATATCATTAAATTAAATTATATAATTTATTAATTTATTTCCTTAATTTTAAAATTTTATCAATTTAATATTTCGTCGACCTCTGAAACACCTAAGTTCTCGCCGGCATCGCGTTATTTAACATGCGTAACTTTAGTCGAGTCGCGATTACGCGAGTGTCAGTGCTGGTGTCACGACAACAGGATGATGTCCCAGAAAAACTAGGGTACTGAGTCGAGGAGCCAAAAATGAATAAACACTGAGATTATTCAGTATTAAGTAATACCAAGACCTTTCATCACGGGACTTCGAGGCAACAGCCTGGAGAAAACGGCAGCGATCAGTCGTTCGACCGAATCGAGACAGCCGTAGCTTGCAGAGTGTTACGTCTTGAGATTCTCCATTGATCCTTCAAGTTCGGTGAAACTTGCAGGGTTAATGTGGAAGCGAAATTTCGGCTCTGGTAATAACGATGTATAACACGTTAGCTACAATGGTTCCTTTGGAACTTCTCCTTGCACAGACCTTGCAATTTCCCTTTCTTTCTTCCAAGCTGCCACAACTTTGTTCGTGCAAACCAAGGAAAAAACATTGTTGCTGTCGCGCAGCATGAGTAACGCTGACAGCGAGCGCGTTAATGATAATATTCTCGCGACCGTGCATACAGATTTAAGAATGTTACATGCACGAGTGCTCGCGTCTCAGTAAAAACCATCCGTAAGTCGTACCCACTTCTCAGTCGTAATATTTCTCATTCTTCTTGAATAGTCGCAATACATATCTCACTACATTAATTTTAACCATTATTTTCCTCCGCTTCCGGGAACAAGTTTTCTCTCATCGGCATTTGATTAACAAATCAGACGCATAAAACAGAAAGAACAAAGAAAAACAAATTGATAAACGTTAGAACGGATAAAAAACTTTATAGCAATGGCGGTACATTGTACCGCCTGAACGTGTATCTATTGCACATATCGCGATTAACGGAGGATTAATTTTATAATGGCGCCGTCTCATACTTTTACCAATCTGTCTTTCGATACACGCGAAAAAGCTCGAAGATGTATTTATAGAAGCCGCTCGCTCAGACTGCAAGCGTTAAATATCCCTTTCCGAAGTGAAATATGTCGCGAAAGCCGCCGACGGCAGGCGAAAGTTATTCGGCGATAAGCGCGCTCGTCAAAGCGTTAACGTTCTCCGGGAGCATTCGGAGCGCGATGCGTCCTGACTTTGATCGCTCTCCCGCGTAGATAAGAGCGCGATAAAGGGGCCTCCTCTCAGAAGACGGAAGGTCTCCTTTCACGTAACGCGCAAATCCCGCGGCGAGTCGCGAGACGCGTCGAGCAGTTTCGCGCGGTATTTATCGGCGTGCTTATTACCGCGCCGCTTATTTCCCGCGCCGATTCTCATGCCGGGTGCGTGCACAGGTCGACGTTAAGTTAACTATCGGCGATCTTATCGGGCCGCGCCGCGGACTCGTGCGGCACCCCCGCGTCCGCATGGCGGCGGCGACGACGACGACGACGACGACGACGATGACGCAACAGGTCGTCTCGGGCCGCACTTTAGCTTACCGCGGTCTCCACTCCTGCGCGCGAATTTGCATATCTGCCCCGCGCCGTATCTTTCTTCCGCTTCTTCGTCTAATCTCCTTTAAGTAAATTAGCGTGTCCGTTGGCATGCATGCCCTTACTTTGCTGCATCTCGCAATGCGCGTGTACGCACGCGTACGCGCAAAGAGCTTACGATTACGATCGCGGATGCGCGTACAGTTTGCGGGCGTTTTATCTTGTTATTCTTTCTGCCTGAGAGGGAGAGAAGAAAGAGCTCTCTTACCGCGTCTCTGAAATTAATTGAAAAAGACGACGCTTTATGGCGCGAGGAGGGAAGGAACAACCACTGGCGGACGCGCGTCAGGATAAATGACACTTGCGTGTGCAGGTATGTGATAAGTTTGCGATCCTCAAGTTTGCGCCAGCGGACGAATGGGAAGTTGACTCGTCTTTTTGAGTGAAATCTAACTTTCTCCGGCATTTCTTCGCCGGTAAGCTGCATTTTTACGTTTTATCGAATCCGAAAAGCCGGGAATATTATGGCGTGGCGGTTTCGTGTTTTTTCTTTTTTTTTTCTTTAACAATCTATCTGTTTTTTTGACGTGAACGAAAAAATGTTGGATCAAAGACTGCAGGGATCCAAAACACCACCCGAATTGTTGAAGGCGTTTAGTACGTTGTTGTACGTTTCGGCGAAATTATTCCACTTTTTCCGTCTATTATAAATGTGTACGCGTGTGTGACTAGACTCTTCTCCGCGATAGCATTATCGCGAGACAACTATCTTAACACCGTCGTTAATCACGTTTCGCCGCGACGCGACGTGGACACTTGAAAGAATGTCCACCTTAGACACGTATCGAGAACGGAGGGAGGAGGACGGGAAGGGAGATCGGGAGAGCGAGAGAGTATGACTCAATAAAACGAAGGGATTCGCAGATGCAAGCCGCAGATTGGCGCGCGCGCGCGCGCGCGCGCTATAAGGGAGCGCGCGCAGATGGGAAGTTCCGATTAGCGAGCGCGGGTAAATGAGAACGAATGGGTAACATGACTCGTGAATTGATGAACGGCCGCGCTTGTTTGACGACTTCACCGTGGCGATCGCGAATCGGCGGATAATCGATCGGAAATCACGCGACTGAGACGCCGCAGCGGCGCGGCGCGGCGCGGCGCGGCGCGGCGCGGCGCAGCGCTGTGAAGATCGGTCGAGGAAATATGCGCTTAATTACGCGACTGAGTAATTACGATTTTTTGCCCGTTTTTGCAATCAGCGTACGCTGACATTGATGATATGATTATGCGCGAGGATAATGCTTGAGGTTTTCCATGCCGCTCTTCGTGTACTGCGCGTAATACGCGCTCTACGCGCCATGCGTGATGAAAGAACGGTCTGAAGGGAGATTATTCTCACATTGTCGTAGGTCGTGAACTTTTGTCGAACGCGACTCTTTCGTCCGGATACTTTCGAAGACGTCACGCGACGAAGAGCGATGAAATCTTGGTTGCGCGGCGGTTACAAGCTGTGCTCGCTCGTTGAAATACGCGCGGATTCGTCGCGTCGAAGGTACAATCAGACTCGGGCAGGTCGACGTCGGGTGAGGCTTTAACGATTCGTGGCTGTGCATTAAGATGTCGTGCAGCGGTCTCTTGCATTTTACGCGGCACTTTACACTGCGATATATCAGTGTCGGGAGATTGCGTCAGTGGCTAATTATACGGAAAAAATATTATGTGATAATCAACGATCCGTAGTGACGGATATTGCGATGACTTATTTTTCTTCAAATTGATTTTTTTTCACGTTGTATGCTCTCTCTCTCTCTCTCTCTCTCTCTCTCTCTCTCTCTCTCTCTCTCTCTCTCTCTCTCTCTCTCTCTCTCTCTCTCGCTCGCTCGCATCGAGCCTGTTCTCAGCCAGATTATTATCGTCAATGAGATTGTACATTTGTAAAAAGACGGAAGCATATATCTAAGACGATAAGAGAATAACATTGAGGTTAAAGTCAACATTTTTATGACGCAAGAAATTACAAGTCAAGTTTAAGTTCTGTTTTCCGATGTGCGTGATGAAATGCAGGCGAAACTTCAGTTTCAAATTAATTATATACGCGTATAATACCGCGTCGTGACTCGCAATTATCGCGCGACATGAATCGATTTGAATAATCAAGACGGTGTGTTTACGAAAATTCGCTCGCCGTCTCGGGATGAAGAGAACGAGATAGAAAGAAAGAATCGACGATAGAATATATTCCTCGTCCGACCTTATTCATCTCTCAGGCGGTCTCATACGACTCGCAGGCAATACTGCGCGCTCCATCGTGCGGCCTTCGACCGCAAATCACGTTCCATTATACGCGCTGATAATCGAACCTGCGAGGAGGATTTCGGGAATTCTCTTCCGCGTAGCGGAGGTCATCGTGTTCGGATACCTTGCGGTTTCATGCCGGTTAAAACTTTACAACGAGCCGGCTGTGGTCGACGTACAGGCGTATAATGTTTCTAAAATACGCATTCTTCGATCCCGCCGTGTGTGCATGTTGCTTCGATGCAACTCTCAATTGCACGTTACATCCTTTAAGCATTCTAATCTGGGATTTTGCGGCACACACACACACACACACACACACACAGAGCCGTATATCGCAGCCCGGGACGAAAGCCGAACCGAACCGTTGCTGCCCCCGATATAAAAAGGAACTATCGAATTACTATAATGACTATAATTGACCGTGATTATCCAGGATATTTTAACTGTGCTTCGTTTCTTTTTTCTCTCTCTCTCTTTGTCTCTCTCTCTCTCTCTCTCTCTCTCTCTCTCTCTCTCTCTCTCTCTCTCTCTCCCCCTTCCCTCTCTCGTATGTATACACGTCAACTGCGCGGGAGAGATAGCGGAAGAAAACCGGTAACTCGCCTGTCCCACTTTCCTGTCGCTGAATTTTTGCGCGAGGCATAGAAAAGAGAGGGGAGGGGCAAAAATGGAGGAAAATCGATTCTTCGAACAAACTCGGTTTCCGTTCCGTCCCGCGTTCGCGCGTGTCGAACAGCGCGGAGGTTCCCACACTTTCGCCGTGCTCGCCGTAGGAGCGCACTCAAACGACATTCCCCGTGAACGCGTCGGGAGAGATTTTCTCCTACGCCTCTCTGAATGAGACTCCCGAACGAGACTCTTTCATCAATTAGACAAAGTACACCGGGTTCGTTGCGCAAACCCCCGCCCTCCCCCCCCCCGCCCCGCGAGTACGAATCTCGTCGTTTATCCACTTCGCGTACGTCACTCGTCCGAGCGTGCGCGCGGTCAGCTTGGTTCGTTTTCTTGTCTCTGTCAGCTTGTCTCTCTCTCTCTCTCTCTCTCTCTCTCTCTCTCTCTCTCTCTCTCTCTCTCTCTCTCTCGCGTCGCGTCGCGAACGCGTAATTAGAATAATGCGAAACTGTGACACGCACGTTTCTCTTTATATTCATCGTATTTCTTTTTTATCCGCGGATCGTACGTGACACGTGCCGCAGAAACTGTCGCCTTTGCAACCTGGTGGTCTCCCGCGAGCGGCGGGCTTACGTAACGACGGCGGCGGCGGCGGCGGCGGATCGGAAAACGAGGCGGCGTATCCTCGAATCCGAGGAAAAGAGAGCGCGCCGTTTAACTCGCTCCGGCAACCCTTACTTGGCAAGACCGCGGTGATGTGACAGGGTGACCCGTCGCTCGGCAAGTTGCTGCAACCGGGCAGCTATTATCTTGCAACGAGCGTGATATTTTCGCCAATAAAAGCTCGCTACGGCGAATTGAAATCCACGCGGTATCATTACACTTCGTCGCCAGACGCCAAGTCTGTCGAGTCTTTCTCCACCGATTTGTCCACAAGCAGAATTTTCCACAATGTATGCTTTTACGGCCTCGCGCGATTATTTCCTCCGCGCAATGACGAAGCTGCTGCTGAAAAGTCTCTCCTCCGTGGAACACTGTCCCATTCATTTCGTTCGGCTCGCTCGTTACGAAATAACGGCTATTTAGTTTGAGCAACTCCCCCGTGGTCATTCTGCGCGCGTAAAAACGCTCGACTCTCAACAAAGGCTCACAGATTAGTATCCCCGAACAATTCATGCAGCCGTGATACCGTCGAGAGTTGCTGCATCGTTTATCTCGCGATCTCTCTCTCTCTCTCTCTCTCTCCCCCCCCCCCCCCCTCGCGCTCCGCTGCGGCGCGCTCTTATCCGTCTAAATCTAAAACGCGAGAGATCGCCGGGCGAACTTGTGCGCCTTCATGCCAGATCGCGCGCAGAAATCCGAAACACTGTCATTAGCTCCCCGCGCAGCATCCATTGAAACGCGATAGAGAGGAAGCTATCGATTAAGAACGGGATCACCGCGCGAGACTGTCGCGCGCAGCTGTATATATTTATAAGAACACATTGCAGGACTTTTGATCGCTTAATAACAGCGATCGCTCGCTCGTTCGTGCACGATCCGCATGCAAATAGAAAAGCGCGTGCATATTTCAAGCGGCCGCGAACGCGCCTCTTCGTCGACACAGCCGGACACCGCACAAGCCGCGGCCAATAAACACGATTAATCAGCCGTTTTCCGAGCGCGTTAATAACGAGCACTCCGCGGCGCTCGTTGCCACGAGCTAACTCGTCGGGGTCTCGCTTTTTTACGAGTACGAGTGACGTTGCTTTCGCGAGCAGAGCCCGTGCCGCTCGTCCGACCGCACGTCCGGGCATGGCGAGGACGTGTGTCGGGCGATCGGTACTTTGGCCCGACGGCGCCGCAACAATGCGATTGTTGAAGGCAACGCGCGCCGCACCGCCGCCGCCGCGACTTGCAATCGTCCGAGCCGAGTGCGGTGTAACGCGCGTTTAATCGGCCGCTCGCGCGCGTTTAATTTCGCGTTTACGCGGCCGGATCTTTGTGGTCTCGGGGGGGGGGGAGGGGGGACGAGGGGGCTGTCGCACTCGCAAATCGCAAAACGCGAACGTGAGACGTGAACTCGAGCTGAAGGAGCGACGAAGACGTCGCTTCAGGATTGGTCTCAAGATTGCTCAGGCTAAAAGAGGACAGAAGAGACCGTGAGGTTCGGGCCGGGTATAACCAGGACTTGCGTCCTACACTAGGAAAAATGTATTGTTGCGTGAACCAAATGTTTTGTTGCAACAACAACAAATAATTTGGTTAAAATATGCCCGATCAAGAACTGTTTAGCTCCTGTAAACAAATATCTTGTTTGATTACGGTTTGTTCGTATAACGTGATACCTTTGTTACACAGCAACCAAAAACGAGCTTCAACTATATATGAATTTTGTTAAAAATGCTATAATTTTTTCTTAATATATAAAATCTAAATTTTAGCGCACAGAAAGACAAAATAGCATCCACTGAGCGTTATTTTAGTTTATGGAAAATAATATTTCGTTATTATGCAATTTTTATGGATAAAATAACTAAAATGCTTAATTTTTATGCACTAAGAAGTCTAAGAACAAAATCATTTGGTCCGGAGAACAAAGCAGAAAAATATATTCAGTTGAGACAACTAAATATTTTGTTATACAAAACAAGATATTTGGTTGCTGTTGAAAAATGCGACTCAACTAAACAGTTTTGTTAGAGATGCTACATTTCGTTTTCCTAGTGTAGCTACACCTGCTTACGGTCGCGTTTACCGTCAGTTCCATCTCACCGTAGAGCGTACTCGGGTCTGAAGCAGCGCCCTGATTGCTTCCTCGGGCCGAGTTTACGTCTTACGCGGGCGCGCTTACGGCGATTTGCGCGCGGAAGGATTCGCGTCGTGAATCGTCCCAGCGGCGCTACCGCGCACTTACGATGGTAACGAACGAGGACGTTGTTGCTACTCGGAGGGTTAAATCGCCGCGAAGGATCTCCGTCGACGAGATGCGCGGCGGCCGGCAAGGAGGCCGAGTCGAGTCGAGTCGCGCGTGTCGCATGTGGAGAAGTCGAGGCGCGAGGACGAGGACGAGGACGTGCGCAGCGTCTCACCGCGCGCGCGCGGAGGAAAGAAAAGCACGCTCGATGTTTTATGGAAGCCCACCGACCATAAATTATAATCAACGTCGGTGCCAACGCTCTAACAAACTTCCAAGCGCTCGTCATTAGGGCACCGTTGGCCGGCGCAGCGCGCACACGCGCTCGTTATTAAGCGCTCTCTCGCGCGGCTCGGGGGATATCCCGTAGGATGTCGCAGTGATTAGCGATCGTTCCGCGAGCAAAAAGCTCGCTGTTGCCGTCGCGAGACGGAAGAACAAAAGGAACGACGTTGCGGCCCGCTGAAGCTCTCTTTCTCTCTCTCTCTCTCTCTCTCTCTCTCTCTCTCTCTCCCCTTCTCTCTCTCTCTCTTTCTCTCTCTTCTCTCTCTCTCTCTCTCTCGTTCTCTCTTTCTCTCGTTCTCTCGACGATTGCTCGAGATAAGAAATGTCGTAATTAGCTTTAGAACGGATACCGCTCATGAAATTATAGATTTCGCGCGCTGATAGTCTCCAATGCGAAATTATGATATATTATTACCAAAGCTGATGCTGTCAAAGCATGTCGCAGTGCGCGATCTTATTGAATATCTTTGTACATACAAGTTGAGCCGGTCGAGTGCTCTGTACGTTCATTTTTGAGCCTGAAAGTCGCGTAGCCATTCTAATGTGAAAAATGACGGCGAGGAAAAAATCAGACCAGACTGCTCGGATCGGGTTAGAGTCCGATTTTGCGAGACTCGCGCGGCGAGTTTCCACTCGCGCAGCGAATTAACCGTCCTGATTTCTCGATTTCTCGGCCTCCGCGGCACGATCGCAGCTCCTGCAAGGAAATTTGCGTAACCCTGACCCTCGGTTCTTTTCACACGGTCCCATCTCTCGCCGCGTATTTGAGATATAACGGTGTCGCTGTAACGAGATGTAATTCGGTTTATACGAGTGCACGATAGAGAAGAGGAGAGAAAGAGACGCGCGCGTAAACCCGAATAGAACGAGGGGAGGGCGACGAGGGGACGAGGAACATCTGAATTTCAGACGTGTTACACGGGGACGGATCCGAATGTTTGTTCTTCTGTAGTGGCTCCGGCAACGAGGACGCTCCGTCTTGCGCGGAGACTTTCGAGCGCGCGCGCGGTGTCTTGCGTGTCTAAATAAAAATTTATTCAACCGTTCGGTTGCACGGGATGACTCATCCCGGAATGATGATGATGATGATGATGATGATGATGATGATGATGATCGTCAAACTCGAACCGTGTAAATTCGCTTTAACGCGCTCTCTCTCTCTCTCTCTCTCTCTCTCTTTCTTTCTCTCTCTTCCCCCCCCCTCTCTCTCTCTCGCTCTCGCGTGCGCTCCCGCTCGCGGGCTATTCCGAAGAGATGATTTCATCACTGCGCCCTACGAGACAAGTGGGCGTCGCGAGGAATGTAATTCTTCGCGTTCATGACAGCGGGAGAATGTGAGGACGGGTCGCGGGTGAGGAGAGGGGGCGAGGGAATAGGGGAGAATGAACCCTCCTCCCGTAAATTACGGCGGTAGTAAATCGGAAAGCGTTACGTTTATCGTTCGCGATAAATCGCCGGAGAACGCCGCGATTACGCTTATACGATCGGCTAATACGCCGGCCGTCATCCGTTATTGATATTTCGATACTCCGCGGCGGGAATTCCGCGAGATTTCTCGCGCGCGCGCGCGATGTAAATCTCTATTTACAATATACCGGCGATATTTTTCGCACATACGTCGCGTATATCGATACGCCTCCGAGTGAGGATAACCAAAGCTTCGTGAGACTTACTCGTGAATAAATAGACGGTTATCTTTCTCTTTCTTTCTTCGCTCTCTCTCTCTCTCTCTCTCTCTCTCTCTCGCTCTCTCTCTCGCTCTCTCTCTCTCTCTCTAAAATATCAGATAAACGTCTACCAACGTTGACAATTTTCTGGTCCGGGAGCGACGTGATCTACGCGCATCGAAAGATTGAGAAGGACAAGCGCCCAACACATAAATCATCGAGACGTTGCGTTCGCGTTACGTTATATCACGATATCGCATTATGACACGTCGTATTTTTCAATAAACGTCGTACTTGGCGGGGTCTTCATTAACCGGAGCTATTAACGGATAATTATAGAGCGGCTCTTTGGTCGTGATACTCCACGTTATTATCGAGGCGAGACGGATAAATGAGCGCGATTAATGGCGCGCCGAACGCAACAAGGTTGCAGCTGGAGCGCGCTCGCGAACGTAGAATTTTGAAAGAGTTAACACACGGACCGTTAATGAGATGATGTCATCAACACGAATTCTGCGAGGCGGAGAAGCGCCACTGCGATATCTCGTGCCTGCGATTATTCGCGTGACGATATACGAGCGACGGGCTTATGGACGACGACGATAAATTAAATGTGATTATCGCCTACCGTGGATGAAAGACGCGCGTAACTTTTTGCCTCGTTCTCCCGCGGAAGCGGCTAAAAGCGGCCCTGCCGGCCGACGATTCTCGCGGGTCTTTACGTAGCTCGTGAAAACGGGAGAAAAACACTCACCTTCCACTAAAGATGTTAAGAGCGTAACGTTGGCCGCCTTCCTTCTGCCGGCTGGCAAATTTAGGCCAATTTTTTCCAGTTTTTCCCTAAGCAGACGTCCGCCGTTTTTGGACTTCGCCCTGAAAAACGCAAGAAGCAAGGTTTCTTTAGAAGGTGTTTCCTCTCGACTTTCCGTCGGGTAATTTTTACTCTTCTCGTAGATCGCTGATAGATTTTCAGGTCGTTCAATTTGTAAGTAACTTAACGTCGAGTGCCTGATTCTAAGGCCGCTCGATGATTGTTTAAATGATCAATTTTCAAGCCGACTTGACAGCCGTCAAGTGAAAAAAAGGCCGTTTCGTGAAAAGCGATTCGTTCTTACGACTTTCTTTTTTTTTTCTCGTACGTCTCCGTTCTTTAAAGTTCGCCTTTGAGAGAACTTTCGTGACTCGGTGGCATAAGATCGAAGCGAAATCGCGGGCCGCGTTAGCGAGATAATAAACTTGATTTATCTCACCCCCTCGCAAAATTTGCATCCTTGCGAAAAAAAATAAGTAACAGGCGCATGCGCGCGTGAGCGAGTACACTTAATATTCGCGCGTCCGATAATAATGTATTATTTATTCTCCTACCGTACCGTCTCGCGCGTACAATATTCGCTCGCTCACACGCGTAGAGCGGACGCCCACTATCGCGCGCCGTCCGTTCCGGCGGCGGCGGCGGCGGTGAGAAGAATCTCAAAACGGAACTCGGCCATTAATCATTTTCGCCGCGATCATCTTTAAAAAGACAAAATCGAGGAGCCTGGGAGCGCGAGAACGGACGAGACAGAGAAGCGGCAAAAATAAGGGGACCACGGCGGGGCGTGTAGGGGAGGAGGCGGCGGGAGCTGGAAATACGGCTGGATTAGCATAATCCACACGGCTACGTGTGTCATCGGCGATTGAGCAACTCTCGACGCGCCGCGCCGCGCCGTCGTGGAGCAACGTACGTTCGAGGATGCGCGGCCGTTCTCGCTCGTGAGCCTCGCGAGCCGCGAGCCGGGAAAGATATCCTCGTCCGAGGCCTGTAAGGAGCACTATGCGCGACCCTATTCAGGACCCGCGGACAGGACCCCGGGATTTTCAGCGGGCGTGCCCTCGTCACGTGCGGAGATCTGGGTTAATCGTCGGCCGGAGGAGATAACGCTCGGCGCGATAACACGCGCGCGGCGGTTAGATCTGACGCTTGATCAACTCGTCGCGATTAATTAAACGCGCCGGAGAAACAGCGTTGCGCTGCCACGCTGCCCCGAGAGATATCAGCGATTTCCATAGGCACGCGTAACATTCGATAATTCGGAAAGCAGACTTGGTTTAACGAACACCTCCTTCTTTCTCTCCGCCTCTGTCTCTCTCTCTCTCTTTTTTTTTTTTTATCGAGGTCATCGCAAGCTACGTGATATTTTCTTGAAGATTCTTGCCGAAACCTACTCTTCCGCGCGGAGAGGAGAGAGTTTTGTCTCTCGTGTCTTACTTCTCTCGTTGATTCCCGTATCGGATACGTGTCCGTGTCTTTTTCTCTTCTTTCTCTCTCTCTCTCTCTCTCTCTCTCTCTCTTTTGCCTTTTGAGCGAAGTCTATCGAGGCACCGTTAAAAATTGCGTTTTAATTCTTCCACGCTTGCGCGCAGACTGTCACACGGCGGCGGCGGCGGCGGCGGCGGCGGCGGCGGTTCCGTGTTATTAATCCGACGACGACGGCGCGAAGTAAATTTTTTCACGGAACACACATCAACGGGAAGGCGATAGTAGCGGCGACTTCTTTCCCAACACACCCTGTCCATCCATCATTCCGGCCTGTTATAACGGTAACGCGTATCGCCTACCTTTGTTCGTTCTAGCCGCGACCGGCCCGCCCGGAAATCTTTCGCCTCGCTCGACAATTAATACGTTTTACCGCTATGGGTTTTTAATATCGGCTTCTTCGGATCTCGTCGACGTGCTTCCCCCGTCTCCCTGTTGGGGGAGCTCAAGTTTCCATAATGTCACTTGCGCCACTTACGTCAAGCCGGGGCCCCACCTCGGTTCGAGGCGCGACGCTAAATTCGAAGGTGCGCGCCCGTTTCCAGCGGCGGAAAAAATGAAGCCGGCGAAAAGGTCGCTCGTTAATCAACGATCCGCGACAATCTACCGAGCGACAGAGCGGCGCGATAATTCGCGAGCATTGGCATGACTTATTGACGCGCGCATCTCCGGGCCGCAGGAACTGGTTTGGCGCGGCGCGCGCGATAATCGTCACCGATTACGCGGCCTGCACGCGCATCGATCTCACCGGGGAGCGGCACCGGGATATGCGTGTCGGGCGCCGAGGAAGAGAATTTCGTGGAGCTCCGACGACGGCGATTATTAATAACGTCGGCGGAGAATCGATCGCACGAGCACGCAAGATAGAGAGAGAGAGAGAGAGGGAGAGGGAGAGAGAGAGAGAGAGAGAGAGAGGGGGAGAAATCGAATTCTTGTATTTGTTGTTAACGATCATTGGCGTCGTTTCGCGCCGTTACGTGACGAGAGCGAGGCTGCACTCATTACGGAGTCTTGTGCCGAGAAGGATCCTCGGATCCGCTCAGACGCGCGCCTCCTGCGCGCTTCCGCGCGAGACCACCCTCGTCACTCACCCACCCTCGTCGTTGTCGTCGAGCCCCCGCCGATAGGAAACACCCGGCTTCGCTTCCCCCGAGATTACTCGAGACGTCCTCGAATACTAGCATCGTTAATCGCGCTACGGGCGCCACGCGACGGTTAGTAAACCGAGGGACTTCATGATCAGGGCTCATTCAAGAATACCTTCCGCCTCCTCGTTCGTTTCGCGAAGAAGACGAGGCGGAATCACGGCCGACAATTAGTAAAGCGCGCGCGTGCGTGCATGCGCACGCACGACACACTTCGCATACGCGAAGGCGGGGATCGTTTCGTTCGGTTTTTTACTCGCCTGGGTTCGTTACGTGAACACCTCGTGACCGGAACCGACGAAGGATACCGTCGAGGAACACGACGCTTCGCATGGATGGTGGATCGATGAACTGCGATGAAAGACCGATCGGTCGGTCGGTTAAACGAGAATCGCGACGAGGGAATATAATAATACGCGAGGGTTTTTCTCGCCGCGAGTCTTTTCACCCGGAAAGAGAAACCTGACTGTGTGGCATTAGCGTAGCCGCGTAGCGCTTACGTAATAATTGGTGCGCGCACAACAATCTCCCGCAGCGCGAATGCATCGCGCCGCCGCCGCCGCCGCCGCCGCCGAAAAAAGAAGGGAAGAACGGAGAGAAGAAACGGGAGAGCGGCGGCGGAACTCGTCGGCCAGCCGGCCGGCCGGCGCGGCGTCCGATCGCGGAAGCCAGTTCGCGATTCGCTTCGACTTTCCGACTTTCAACTTGTAAAACAGATGCGTCCCCGAGTGTCTCGGCGCGATCGGCCGGACGTCGCAATATTTCGTCGGCCGACTAAACGCGGCGCGCGCTGTGCCTGCGCGGCTCTTTCGCTCTCGTATTAATTCACAGTCACAACAACCGACGAAACAAACCGCGCCGTCCAGTTTCAGTCCCCGACCGATCGCTCGCTCGATCTCCCGATCGCGAGATATCTCCAGCGGACGTTTATGCTAATCGCGACACCGCGATACCGGTGCTCGCGTTCGCACTTGTTCGATTCGCGGAATAAACCCGAGCGGGCGCTTGTGTACGCGCGTATGTGTGCACGTGCGTGCATAAATATACAAACGACGAGATGAAATTAAATGGAGCTGAGACGACGAGACAGGCAGAGACAGAGAGAGAGAGAGAGAGAGAGGAAAAAAGAGACCGCGCGTTGCGACACGTATGACGCTCGAAGCGATAAAAATCGTGCGAAAGAAAGGAGGAGAAGCAAAAAAAAGGGGGGAAAGGAAACGGGAGGAGAGCCAGCCGATGCATCTGCGACAAAAGCACTCCTCTCTCTCTCTCTCTCCTTCTCTCTCGGCATATGCCGCGCGATCGATCTCGGAGGATTTCTCGCGACGTACCGCGAGCGAGCAAACGACTGTCGCGGCGGATCCTTATGGACTCACATCATGCACGAATGGGCACGAGGATACACGGTGGGTGAGACACAAAAGGAGGGCACTGGAAAGAGAAAAGAAAGAGAGCGAGGGGGGGGGGGTGGGGGAGAATCTATAGTGGCGACTCGGACCTTGTTGCGTGTAATTATCGGTCAGATCGTTATGCGAGCGGATGAATTATAACGTCGCGTTCGACGCGAAACGCCGCGCGATCGCCTCAGGCGTATCTCGCTCGCTCGCTCGCTCGCTCGCTCATTCACAGGAATTGACACTCGAAGCTGCGTGGGTTATTAATGTCTCATTTGCATCGGGGATAGATCGGGCCGCTTTATTAGTGAGCTTTCTTTCGCGGCGGCGCACGAAAGATCCCGCGCGCCACCGAGAGAGGAACCGTGGGCGATGCTGCGCGTCATGCTGCATGCGTGTCGTTTCAATATTGGATTTAGCCGGGGTTATCCTTAGCATCTTGAGGACGAAATCTTCGGATTAAAAGTTGCGGGTGACTCTAATCGATCGTGCCTGCGCCGGCACGCGGCATGCGCGCTCGAGGCGAGTTCTTCCAAGAACGGCGAGCAAATTGTTTTATACGTTAATTATAATATCAATGAGAGTTGCAACTTTTTGTAACGACACTTTAATGTTCTGCTGCGTCCACATAACTGTACGTATTTTACATATTTGACTTCGTTCGCGTTTGCCATTGCGACTTTAAGAGGGGAATTACATGCGGAGCAGGCCGTTTTCAAGGCTACTTTTCTAACAGAACATTTTTTTTAACAGAAACGGTAGGATCAATGGACTTGAAATTTTCACAGTGCACTCATCAATGTTCAAAGTATAAAATAAATTTGTTACTATCTATACCAAGGAAAGTATACACATAGAACTAGAAACGCGTTTATCTGGAAACACCATTTTTTTAAACTGTCGACACGATTACGCAAAAACTATTGAACCGAATAACTTGAAATTTTTTGCATAATATACAGTAGACATGTAGTTTTCGTCCCTACCTCGAACACGGTTATATTTTATTTTATTCATTCTTTTGAATACGATTACAAGTTGAAAAAAAGTTTCATTTTTTATACTTTTTTTCTTGTACAGTCATTATTTTTCCAAACTTGGGTTTCACTGCCTTGATTTTGGTATTTGGGCTATAATGGCAACCGCACTTAAAAAATTGTTCCCATATTTTCGTTGCAGAGTAGTAGTGAGAGGCTCGGAATTATGTCAACAGCAAACATAGAGCTCGTAAACGGATGACTATTTATCTATAATTACAAATTGGATCGGTTCTTGTGATTCAATAAAATTTATTTTATGCTTTGAACATTAACGAATACATTGTGCAAATTCCAAGTCCATTGATCTTGCCGTTTTTCTGTTGAAAAAAAATTCGTAAAAGCAGTCTTCCGCATGTAATTCCCGCTCCCTTGCCAGGCAACTTGACTCTTTTGAACGAGAAATTTCACTGGGAAAGAGCGATCGCGCTCGAGCTCTGCGGAGGAGAAAATATCTGAACGAGTCCAGTTTCCTGCTGAAATATCTCAGCGACATGGAAATTCTCCGGTTGAGGCTTCGAATTCCGTTGAAATGACGAAAAATTGTCCGCTCGACTTAAACAGAATTTCATTATTTCATATTTCACCGGAAGGATCGGCCCATTCAAAGCAAGCACTCTTCCCCGTGCATTGTACGCGTTGGCAGCGCAAAGTAAGCCTCACCGGCCGGCGCGCACACCCTCTTTTCGCCGCGACTTGCGGAATCGACGCGCGAGCGGGAGCTGGCGTGGAAGCGGCGGTACGGTCCGGCTACTTGTACGGTGATTTATCCATGCCTTCGGTGATAAAGCATTGCGCAATGAGCACTGTTCTAGGCAGATAACACGGCGAATCAGATAAAGGAGGACGCTCCCCCACGAGGAGCTGCCATAAATCTCAGGCGGTTGCCTCCGCCCCGGCAACCGAGAGTGTAAGGCGACCGGATGAGCCGAACAGCACGGCGGCGGCGGCGGCGGGCTCTTTATTAATTAGTGCCGTGGATAAAGTCGTATAACGGTGCGCATCGCGCGAGGATCCCGGGCGTTATATCCCCCGTATGCCGCGCGTTTATTGTCCCTCGCGCCGCGGCTCTCGCGCATCGGTCATGCCGATTATTTTCGACGCGCGCGCCGGCGCGGCGCGGCGCGGCGGCCGGAAGTGAAACTCGACTGCGGGCCGCGCAACTGCGAGAACTGCACACGCACGCACACACACACACACATACAAGCACACGCTTGGGCTCTCCGGGGCTGTCTCGTGTTTCGTTATCGCCCCGCGGAATATCGGGATGATATCCGCGGATTTCTTCCCGGCGCAGCGCCGCGAGCCCCGTGGGAAGTGCGTAACGCGCCACGTTCGTTTCCTCGCCGGAGAAGCGCAATTCGCGGCGCCGCCGTGTTCGTTAACTCGTGTATACTCGGCGGGTTTCTTCGACTGGAGAATCTCGCTGAGAAGTTGAATGTTCTCCCGAGACCCGAGCAGAGTTATTCGCTCTCGACGATTCCGATCTTCGCGCGCGCACGCGCGCGCGAGTGCGAGTGCGCGCGCGAAGAGGTCACTCGCGCGACTGGCGGTCCACTCTTGTCGAATTGAAAAATTAATTTCACCCGCGACACAAAAGCGCGCGATAATGGAGATAAAACGACGACGACGCACGCTGCGCGAGCGTAGCGGCCGAGCAACTTCGGACGGGCAACGGTATCGGGCACCTTCGATCTTTTCTACCTGCCGATAGCGGCGTCGATTCTCACGGGAACGATATTTAATCGCTTGGCGCGTAACGCCAAATTATTCTAACGGTTTGTTTATGGGCTGCTAAGAGAGCTCGAGGGCCTAAGCGGCCGCTCGGCGTAATCGAAAACGGATGAATGAACCCCGCTCCCGCTCTCCCTGCTGGGAGAGCCGTTCCAAGAGCGCCAGCAGGGAGAAGCTTGTGTGTGCAAAAGGCGGCCTGAAGGGGCAGGAGAGAGAGGGAGAGAGAGAGAGGGGGAGAGAGAGAGAGAGAGAGAGAGAAAGAGAAAGAGAGAGAGAGAGAGAGAGGAGAATCACTGTAACCGGCGGACAAACGGCTCTCTCTCTATCGCCCTCTTCCTCTCCGATTCGCCAGATAACGCCTGGCGTTAAATTTGTCGAGAACGCACGCGCTTTCATCATTCCCGTACATAGTTGACGCGCTATTAAATTTATCCTCGTTTTATTAAAGTCGCTTGGGAATTTGAGTTAGAGATTTCCTCTCGATTTTTACCCATTTTTCTCGCTGCTTTACCTTGGTCGAATGAAATTCAGCTAGAAATGACCCTCCTCGGACGAGGCGCGAGCTTATCTTTCCCACGCGACAGAACGCGACAGGACGCGACAGGACGCGCGCGCGCGCGCGCGCGAATTGATCAATGCCATACGTCGATCTCTCCTAAATCGATCTCTCTCACCTTCGGAGTACGCCGCCGAGGAGACTCGCGTTCAGGCATTCCGGAGGCGATAGCCGTCTTTGTACCTCTGCTACCGTAACTTTGTACTTGCTGGTGCTGCTTAGTAACGATAATCGTCCCGGGACCGAGCAGAACACGTCCGACGGTTGCGCGTTTCCGCTCAACATGGTCTTCTCGCTCCTGTCCGATGGTTTCATATCTGCAAAATGAATAAAACGTGCTCGTTAGGGGGAGATTTATGCGCGAGGCCCTCCCTCTCCTTCCTCTCCGACAACGAGAGGCTCTCGATCGACTCGGAACCTTCGTCGTAGTACCTTAGAGGCGCGTTTTTTATCGCTCTCCGGTTTTTCCGTCGTGCCTCTTTTCGTTCATTCCTGATCACGGGCTTCTCGCCGGACGCGCGCCACCGTCGTCGTGTCCGAAGAACGCCGTCGCCGAGGAAGCGGATGTAACGCGCGCGAACACGGTCGCGCGCGTCAACCGACGTATTTTTACTCGCTCGTTCGCGCATAGCGCCGGTAATGAAGCGCCCCTCGTTAAATGGCAAAATAAGCATCGTTTAATAGGGCGATTTAATAGCTCTAATGGGCCGGAGGAAGATTTCCGGGAGTTACAAGGCGGCCCGACGGCGGGCGGCTTCCATCTAAACGGGTTCTATTAACGGGGCTGATTGTGCGCGCAGCCGCGCGGCCGAACGCCGCGAATTCCGACGAGCACGATCGATGTCGCGAATCGAACCAGCCGCGAGATTTCGCGTCGTGAGCGACACGCGGCTACCGTCGCGTCGTGTACCCAACCGACAGCCCAACAACCGGTCGCCTCACTTTCTTGGAGTGAAATCTCATTCAAAAAGCGGAGTGACGGCTGAGTCACTGGAATTCGAGCGGTTTCGCAGACGGAGTGAATTCCTCGCGGTTCTCGTGATTCTTCTTCGGCTTCGGACGCGCTCGGAACTGAAGAGCGAAGCTGACGAGGAGCAGCGCGCGAGATCGCGCAAGATAAATTAGCCCTTTCGAAATATATCGAGAGTCGAGCGAAGTCGAGACTCGATGTTTCACTCGATTGCGAATTTGACGCCACAAATTCGCTCTAATCGATGAGAACGCGTTCACTCGAAGCGATTTTCACCGGCTGGCGCGCGGCGCTCTGAATTCTCGCTCGTTTGCAGTGAGACGTTTCATCTGACGAAATTTAGAGAGAGAGAGAGAGAGAGAGAGAGAGAGCAGCTCTCGTTCTCGTCTCCGTGGCAGAAATCAGACGGTAATCAGTTCCGTCCAGCGGCCGGAGGAATGCAATAATCCAGTTAAGACTGCCGTAGTCCATTCCCGTAGAAGGTCAAAGTAAGATTCACGAGTCGGCGGAGCGAGGAATATCGGAACCAAAGCTTCCGATCCGAGATTATGTTATACCGCCTCGCCGTCCCCCTCCCCCTGCCCCGCGCTCCATCCGCGTGCATATACACGCGTGCGTGTGGCTGTGCGTGCGCGCGAGTGTGAGTGCGTAACCGTGATCAGGGCAATATCTTGGGCGAATATTTTAAATTCGCCCTTATACCGTTCCTGTTTTCGTTCCTATGCACATCGATAGCCCCGCATTATTGCATCGTTGCTCTGGAATGCTTAATATCGTGCCTTCGAGGCGGGGCAAAGCGCGTTATTACTATATGGGCAAAGAGATGGTCAACTTATAACTCGGAACTCTTCATCTTCGCACGGCGGGCTAGGTGGTGGGCACGCTGTATCCCGATATTTCGAAATTTGGCGCGTCCGCGATGCGAGATCATCTCGCTTCGAAATCCTCGACCGAGAGAACGGCGACGCGACGCGACGCGACGCGACGCTCTCGAGTCAACGAGGCGTGGAAGCTGCCCGCGGTACGTTGGACGACAAACGAGCGGGAAAATGAGGAATGCGCCATTATGAGGAGCGCGTGCATAATCAGAAGCTAGAAAATGAAATTCGCCACGGACACGCGGCAATATCCGTCGGCGGAATTTATTGTCTTAGCGTCGGCATCGGCCGACCTATCGCCGTCACGCGTTCACGCGCGCGCGCGCGCGCGCGTTTCATAGCCGAGCTCTATCGATTAAACGCACCATCATCCCGTTAATGTCAGCGTGTTATGACGGATACACGGGAACGGCTCTATAAATCTAAGCGATAGATATCTCGCGGCTTTTTTGCTATTGATGCGCTGGCCATTCTTGCCGCGTCGTCGTCGTCGTCGTCGTCGTCGTTCTGTGCGGCTCAAACGACCGAGCACACGATTGCGCCGTATAAGCGCGCATGGTCCGAATACGGATCCTGTTTGATATTCAAAAGATCATGATCGTTGTCGTCGTCGTCGTCGTCGTCGTCGTCGTCGTCGTCGTCGTCGTCGTCGTCGTCGTCGTCGTCGTCGTCGTCGTCGTCGTCGTCGTCGTCGTCGTCGTCGTCGTCGTCGTCGTCGTCGCGGGTGAGCAAAGGGAGAAAGTAAACAAGTTGTCCGTATTATCTATGACTGGCCGCCGAGATCGATTCCCGCCGACGTCTCGATCCGACGGGTCAAACCGATCATAAATTTCCGTACGCGCCAAATAGGTCGACATTGTGCCGCGCGCGAGCTTATAAATTATAATGTTCGAGAGAGGAAGCGTGGCGATAGAGCGAGAGCGAGAGCGAGAGCGAGAGAGACAGAGAGAGAGAGAGAGAGAGAGAGAGAGAGAGAGAGAGAGAGAGAGAGAGAGAAAGAGAGAGGAACAGCGCGCGTAACGGTCTCGCCTGCTGGCGGCTGGTATTAGTCGGACAATTTGGTAACGTTGAAATGATGTCGGAGAGAAAAGAGCTGAAAAGGAAGAAAGAGGAAAGAAAGGAGCAGAGGGAAAGAAAAAGAGAGAAAGGGACGATGACGACGACGACGACGACAAAGACGACGAGTGTCGGCGTATACACGATTTCCGTGACTCGCGTCAAGCGCGCGGTCTTTCTCCCTCGTCTCTCTCTCTCTCTCTCTCTCTCTCTCTCTCTCTCTCTCTGCAGGCCTGGTATTAGCGGATGTTAAGTACGGGTTTTACGTATCGTCCCTTCTTTCACCAACGTATACTTTGATACTTAAGGGTCGACCAGACCATAATGCTTCTTTCCGTACGATGATGTTTCTTTCTCCCTTTTCTCCGCCTCTCCTTCCCTCTTTTCTCCTTTCTTTGCTTGATCTCGTTGCATCGTCCGGACATCGTCGTCGCGGAGAGATCAATCGCCGTAAAACTCTGTACTTGTCTGCTGCTTGCGACGGATTTTGTTCTTCGCTTTATATTTTCTATCGCGGATTATGAGGGCGATCGGTGCTCTCGATCTTTTCGAGTCCGTTCGTGAGGCTTTCAAAAACAGAGAGAGACAGAGAGAGAGAGAGAGACAGAGAGAGAGAGAGAGAGAGAGAGAGAGAGAGAGAACGACATACCAATCAGTTCAAGTGCCAACACACCGCGTCGCGTTAGAAAACATCATTTAGAGAACACACGAGGAGGCGCTGCGAGCAATCCCAACCGTCGGATGCTGCTATCTCGAACACTTATCTCGATTCCAGTAACGGTCTACGGACGGATATTAATTTATTTAATGGGGATAGCGCTCGCGCGCGCGCGCGCGCGCGCGAGAGAGCCGCGCTTATTTTATCCGTGAGGTCGGCACCGATAGTGCAAAGCGTGTAATTATCGTAGGTTGCCGTAACCTTTTGCGGTATGAATTGTGAAACCGTCTCACTCATCGACGGACGCCGCGCGCGCTATCGGTCCCTCCGTATCGCGAGTTAATTACTCACTCCGTGTATCCGGTAATTCAATAAGCGCGCGCCGGTCGTAAGTGGATTCTTACGAATCCACTTACGCGAGACCGCCACTCTCGATAAATCACGCGATTAATCTCGTTTTCAAATGTCGGTCCCAAGCGCCCTCGAGCTAACGACGTGCGGAATACGCGCGCGCGCGCGCGGATTTTTCTCCGCAGCGAAATCCCGCCACGTCGGAATTTCCGACAACGCGCGGCGGATCTCAATTGTTGGCGCCGCGGATAATCACCGCCGTCGAAAAATCAATCCGCGGAAAGCGGAACGCGTCGCGAGGCGGACGAACGAAAGCGACCGATGACTACTTCCTTTCTGCACAATTTGCCGATCTTGACGACCGGTCCGAAGTGGCGGGAAATGAAACGGTCGCAGCTGTGCGTCGTTGTAATTTTGCAAAACAATGTACACGTGTTATCTCGATCATCCATGATTGTATCTCTCGTACGCATCGTCTCGATACGATGCAACGTTCCATTGCGAAACGTCACAATGTCATGGAAGTATAATCGTTCCGCTTTACCTGGAAAATCTGTGGTTACGCTCCGTAATCCAAGAGCCTGCAATTAACTCTAGAATGCATCGCACAGTGCTCCGCGGCATTTTTCGCTCGTCTTTCTGTCGTGCCGAGATCGGTAATTCACAGCGACTCTGAAATTAGGCCTGATACTTTTTTCCCTCGCTGTAAGAACCGCGCTCATTTCGCGCCGACCGTCGCCGATCAGTGGGATGTTTGTACCGAAAAGTTGGCTAAAATTATTTTTTGACGAATTCCGGTTTAAAACGTGCTACTAATTATGTGTATGATTATTATAAAGATTTCGTATTAGTTTTTCATGAAATAAAGTGTAAATATATATGTAAAAATATTTTAATAATTAAGAAAGCATAATATTCCACTAATCAATAAATATTCAACTAGACAAACTCCAAATTTCTTTATGTGCATTGCAATGAGTGCATTCCATCCACAGAATCAACATCATTTTCATCTACTGAAATATCTCCTCTTCTTGGCGTGGAGTCAGTGAGAAGAAGCATATCCAAGATGTTTCTTTTAAAAATGATTTAGATTTCTTTCTTGGCACGGATCTCATATTTGTTAGCAACGGCTCGGAACTTAGTAAAAGTCTGTTGATTATGTCCACATTACAAAAGGAAACAAAAAGAAACGAAAGGAAACTTCACGTCTAAATAACCTTTAGACAAAATCTAATTTACGTTTAGGGAAACAAAAGTAATTACTAAAATTATATCCACAGTTTTCCGCGGCTAATTCTTCTTTCTGATATTTTATCTGGAGAGATTACTCTTTCATTTTATCCAAGAAACACGTAACAGGGATAGATCCTGAAGTATAAGTAAATCCCTCGAGTTTGATATCGAGAACGCAAAAGAAGATACATTATTGAATACTATTTTCAAAATCGTACACCTACGTGAATAACAATTCAATTGTAATAGATATGATCCAAAACGTTTCTTCGCATCCTCCTCGGAACAATCCATAACGAAAAATTTCGCACTGCCACTTCTAAGAACCTTAAAATTCCGATCGTATGTTATAAAGTGCTGAGAATTGATGCGCACAATAACGAATAACGTCTAACGTTTCGACTAACCAAACCGCTTCATGTTATCGCGGACGAACAAAAGCACAGCGGCCCATTATTCCACAGATTATTATTCAACTGTCTAGGATAGTCACTCATGTTAGAGGAGCAGGAATGATTTTAAGAAAATTGACTTCAGGCCAGCTTTTCAGGCCAAACGTCCCACAATGCGCCGCCGCCGCCCCGACGAGCTCGCTCGCTCGCTCGCTCGCTCGCGTGTGCGTAGTCGGTGCGTGTGTTCGATTCGCGGCGGATTACCCGTCTGGATTCTCTCGATCGCGAGTTGAATCACGCGCGACCATGACACAGGAAGCGCGTTTCGCGCTCTCTTACGTCTTCGCGTTCTCGCGCGGCTGCCTTCCAAGAAGTGTCTCCGCGAAGAAATCCGCGCAGGAGACTCGCTCCGCGGCGTGAACTTTCCTCTTTCCCGCTTGGAACGGCTCGGAGCGCGCGCTCGTCCGGCGGGATAATTGAATTTCGCACGGACGACCTCTTTATGCGATTATTATTATCGCAATTATTTTCCTGCGAAGTCACGCCCACCCGTTTGAATATTTCGCAGCGCGGCTTCTCAATGTTTCGGATTCCGCCCGTTTAATCTCGCGAAATTGCCGGAGATAAGGGGAATTATCTTATTACTCGAACACTTGCGCTTTCTTTCCTCTCCCCCCCCCCCTCTCTCTCTTTCTCTCTCTCACGTGTATTTTCGCAGTTTCGCGTAATTAGGCGCCGCCGAGGAATGGTAGTTTTGTAAATTATAAGATTACCGCGAACACGTGCGCGCGCACGTGATCCAGCTTGTAATTTTCGCGAGTGAAATTATCGCTCTATTAAAGCTAAATGATCGGAGATTGCCGCCGCGCCGCGCCGCCGCGTTACCGGACTCGTTGGCTCGCGCTAACGCGCGGCGATTACGTTATTCCTTTGTTTTTCCTCTTTTCGCGCGGCGTATCGTGCGTTCGCAGTACGCTCGACTTCATCCTGTCATGAAAACACAAGCGCGTGCTCGCGCGACAGCAGTTCGTAGACTCTCCCTGTGAACGGGCGATGAAACTGCACGTGACGCGTGCAGTTTCATCGCCCGAACGCGTCTCGGCCGATTACGCGATCGAGCATAACGTCGATGACTGCAGAAGAATATCGTCAACCTAATGAAAAGCGCGACGATCGCGCGTTATGACGAATCAAAGTGACAATTTGGCCGAACGCGTTATGTAAACGAAGTCGCGTAACCGTGAGAGATTTACATGCTTACTTTGCATATAACGAGCGCCGCTGTAGGCGCGACGCTCGGAAGACGACGAGAGAGTGAAAGAGGGACAGAGAGTGAAAGAGGAGGAGGAGGAGGGTCGATGAATCGGGGGAGGGAAAGGCGTTGCGTAAAGAAGTCGATTTGCATAATCGTTTCTATTTCAACCCAATTAGGAATCGGGCGGGAGAGTCCGACGGCTCGAGTCGGCTTGAGAAAGAGTCGCCGCGGCGCCGGGGAGTGTCGGTTTTCACGGCAGCCGCTCGTTCCGAAGCGCGACGATGCAGCTACTAATTAAATCCCGCGACGGACAGTCAGTAGCAGCGCGCGCGCACCAAAGTGACGAATCGGCGGGCGAACGCGCGACATTCCTCAGCTCGTCGCCGTCGTTGTCCGCTCGGCGCTGTGGGCGCCGAGCGAAGCAGGTCGGCAGGTAATTCGCCGCAAATGGCAGAGTTGTCCGCGGCCGGCCGGCCGAGGCTGGCGAACAACGTGGCGACTCTACAAGCAGCGATGCAATAACATTGTCGGGAGTCAAAGGTGACGACGATAAAGCAATCGTTCAGCCCCGTCGTCGACGACAGCCCCGCTCTCTCTCTCTCTCTCTCTCTCTCTCTCTCTCTCTCTCTCTCTCTCTCTCTCTCTCTCTCTCTCTCTCTCTCTCTCGCTGCTTTACAGCTTCGTCTCCGCGGGTTATCTCGGTAAATAAGACAAACACGTTCCACGAGTGAAATCGGTCCGCGGATAATCCATCGTTGATGATCAGCGCGATAAACGCGTCCGTACATTCGCGGTTGCGCTCTCGACGCTCCTTCGTCCGAGCGAAAATGAACGATACTCCCCCCGTCGGTCCCTGTGGGATCGGAAGGCATTTACGTGAGCGATTTCCCCCCGTTCGGAAGTGCAATCGGAGGACGACGTTTCGCGCGAAGAAGCTCTCGAACGAGCGAGCTCCGTTTGAGACACGAGATTGGTAGTTCGCGTCGAGGGGGCCGCGACAGTCATTAGTGAGGCCGCGTGATCACAAGTTTCGTACATAGAATATTAATTAGGTGTACCAATTGAAAACGGCGCGGGGCGAGAGACTCGCGCGCGAGACTTGGGAGGGAGTGCATTCATCCCCGGCGAGTCGCGATCGTCGGTGAAACTTTGTGACGCGGCAGTCGGCGCGCAGTCAACGCGTCGATTGGGAGAGCAGACTCCCTCCCCCCCCCCCGAGGAGGGTGAGGAAAATTGGCGCGAACTCCGCGAGTGAAACTCTCCGCACTCGGCCGGACGAGCGTGTGCGCGCGCGCGCGCGCGGTAATAAATTAGAGAATTGCGGCGCACAGGCGGAGACGCGGCGCGGCGGGGCGGGCGGAAAAAGCGCGGAAGATAGATTGTACCGACGCGTCGGCGATCTCCTGACAAAAGATGCGATTCCGCCGAGATTAGATTCGCCGTTCGCTCGTTCGCTCGTTCGCTCGCAGAATTCTCTGCTCGAGCCCGCTTCGATCAAAGAAAGATCTCTCAGTCGGCGGGTTAAGTAACGCGCGCGCGCGGGACTCGCGCAGTCCGCGGCGCGTTGCACAACGCCGCCGCCGCCGCCGCTTGTGATCCCCGGTTGTATTCCCGCTGTCATAGAGCCGCGGTTCATAGAACGCGTCTAACGAGATAGATCACAAACAACAATGGCTCCTAAGACGATACGAAGGCGGAGAGATTTGTTCGCACGCGCGAGCCGAGGCCGGCCGGCCGGCCGCGTGTTCCTCTTCTCTTTCTCTTTCTCTCTCTTTCTCTCTTGCCGAAGCAAACGAGCGAGCAGGCGGCCATCGATCGCCTTCCTCTTCTTCTCGCGGCTTATCTCACCTCGGCATTTCTTTCGCGTTACGACAACGACGAGTCGCAACAAAACCTACGGCCGCGACCGCGATACAGCCTCAGGAAGAAATTAATCGTTCGCTCGGTCGCTCGCGCTCGCTCGCGCGGGAAAACGCTCGCCGCTTTACACGCCACGAGGAAATGTAGCAACGCGCGGCGCGGCGCGGCGGACGGACGGACGGACGGACGGACGCGTTGTTGCAAATGCGAGGAGCCGCGGCGGGAGCACAAGAGAGTCGCGCCGGCCGGCGACTCTCGCCGCATTTATCACAAACTCCGCGTTATAAATCGCCGAGTGGCTTTTTCCCCGCCGTGATCTCCTCCTTCGTTTCCTCTTCCTCCTCCTCCTCCTCCTCCTCCTCCTTCTCCTCCTTCTTGCTGCCGAGTCGCGACTCGCGCGCTTTTCGCCGAAGAGTTAACGGTAACGAGGAATCGTCCGCCGAGATGACGTCGCCTCGTCCGGCGACGAACTTTGTCCGGCGCGAGCGCTCGCAAAGCGTTATCCTTGCAGCGCGCGGTGTGTGTTTCGTCGTCGTGTTCTCGGGACTGTGAATCACGAGAAGACGTCGAGGCGACGAGCTGTTATTTACGCCGTGCAAAAAGAACGTCGCGAAGCCCGTCACGATGAATTAGTTCGCGTAGCGGCGCGCGGTAGCGCTCGCAGAGCCGTCCGTCGTATCCTCAACGGCTGATTGCAACTCGGGCAACCGGTGTAATTTTCATTCCAGCGGAAACAACCGAGAGGAGACTGCTGCGACGGCCGGAACACGTCGCAGCTGTGAATGAAGCGCGACCAGCCACGCGACGCGACGGTTTCCACACGCGCGTGGGTTTCGCCTCTGGAAAAGCGCGAGCGAGACTCGAAGGATTATCGCGCCGCGCCGCGCCGCTCTGCTCTCGCGTATTGAGAGGAGACAGAAAGAGGATCCAGCGCGCGAGATAATACGGCCGTCAATCCGACCGCGACCGCGACTGTTGAAGCTGCGTGTACGCACGCGTGTATGTACACACAGGTGAGAAAGTCGCGGTATATCTGCGGCGAAGACGGACGGGATGACAGTCGCGCGATGATTAACTACGCTACGTCGTCGCGGCGGCGTTGCAACGATGGAAATTAAATCGTCG
Source organism: Harpegnathos saltator (assembly GCF_003227715.2). Taxonomy (NCBI): domain Eukaryota; kingdom Metazoa; phylum Arthropoda; class Insecta; order Hymenoptera; family Formicidae; genus Harpegnathos; species Harpegnathos saltator. The sequence continues at coordinate 2,085,311 of NW_020229894.1, forward strand.
CGTTAAATCGAGGGAGGCGATTTTCCCCGCGTCGTTCTGTCGGCTCGCCGAGTGGCCATCGAGTCGAGTCGAATGGCGGCGCGAGCTCGTTTTCGTCGCGCGTCCGCCCGGCCGAAGGCACCGCTGCACGCACGTGCTGATGAACGCACGATTGAGAAACGCGGCGACGAAGATCGAACAGCCGACGTGTGTACCGCGCGGTTTAATTGAATTCAGTGAAACAACGAGGTAATATGGTATAATGATATGTTGCAGGAGGAAGGCAAAGCGCCAAGGTCCGATTCGATCGGTAGTCACTTCGACGAATGGGCGGAAGCGGCGCGCCGTCGCGCGAGCCTTTCATTACGAAATTGCGGATTATGAAAAAAAGAGGGACGAAGAAAAAGGAGAGACGAGCTAGCGAGAGCGAGATAGAGAGAGAGAGAGAGAGAGAGAGAGAGAGAGAAACAAGAAAATGAAAACGTCTCTTTTTCGTTCTTTTTCTCTGTTTCTCTGCTCCCTCTTCCTCTCCCTCCCCCCCCTCTCACTCTCTCTCTCTCTCTCTCGATCCGGTTACTTTCTCGCGTTGCCTAAGCTTATCCTTGATACGTTTCGCCAAATAGATCAGCCCCGCCCCACCTGCGAGATACATATTCAATTTATCTTTCACTTCGAGACCCCTCGGCTCGATTAATTCCACGTCGAGAAGAATCTGAGAGAGGCTATCGAAGCAGAGAGAACAAGACGAAAGGGGGAAGAGCGTTGCGCCGCTCAATACGACAAACGCGGCGCGCGAACGAGCCCGGCTTGGAAACAAATGAGCGGCGTCGATGCCCGTCGTTAATTCATCTACATCGCGAGTCGCCGTCGAAAAGAAACTCTCGCCGCGCCGCGCCGCGCCGCTGCGAGAACGATTCACTATTATCCACACAGCCGCGGGCTGTTTAGAGAAATCATTTCGTGCGCGATGCAACCGTCTCGTGTCCGTGATTTTAATGAGTGCCACGCTCTCCTTCTCTCTCTCTCTCTCTCTCTCTCTCTCTCTCTCTCTCTCCCCCCCCTCCCCTCTTGCTCCTGCTCCCGCTCCATCTCGCGCGCGCCTACACGGCTCATGATTTATGATTAATGCGCGCGGTTATATAATACGATTATTACGCAGGTGTATCGATACACTCGATAAATCGATAGAGCCGCGGTGAACGTGCGCGCGCGCACACACACATACACATTGCGGTCGGCGAATCTCCCCGAGAAAATTTCTCATCCTCGCCGACGCAATCGCGAGTAAGCGTCCGAGTAATTAAACAGCGTCTCATTGTTGAGTGTCGAAAGTGCTCTCGGGTCAGACGAGGAAGAATGAAATTTCGCAGCGGGGCGAGGAGAGGAGGGCAGGAGGAGGACGCTCGTCGGAAAGTCGCGAGATCGCCACGCCGGTGCCGCTCGCAGCAGGATTTATAGCCGCGATCAGCCGGCATCCTCTGTCGCGCCCATGCGTGTCTCGCGTCTAACGTTTTCCGTGCGATAAAGCGGAAAGTCAAAAGGTCCTCCCCCCCCTCCCCCCGGCTGTCGAACAAAGCCCATGCGCTCGCTCGCTCGCTCGCGCGTCAATGTGAAACAATTAGCGCGTCGCTATACGCGACTGCCGCTATACAAAATATCTCCATCTGCGAATAGCCTTGAGCGCGAAGCCGGGGCTTATACATGTGTGCGAGTCCTGGACACGCACAATTTCCTGGGCAATCAACGCGCCGGAAACTTAACCAATCGACGCGTAGCGACGACTTCGCTCGTTTCTACGACCTCGATTGGTTAGCCGGTGTCGACTGGGGTGTGACTTTTCGATCCTAAAAGAGACTCTCTCTCTCTCTCTCTCTCGCTCTCTTTCTCTCTCTCTCTCTCTCGCTCTCTTTCCGTCTCTCTCCCCGCTCGAGGCGGGAGAATCCACCTGGGCCCCGAGGCGACTACGAGTGGCAGGGTGGTGATCGTTAATTTCATTAGGGGTTGATTTTAGGAAGTTAGCTGCCTTTATACGAAGATGGTGGCCGCCCTCCGTTCGTCGCAGAGAGAAACGGTCCCGCCTGCTGCGAACAATGTAAAAAGGCGCTGTCGCACCTTCCGCGAGGGCGGGGGATGATCGATCGAGTGTTTTCTCGCGGCGGCGGCGGCGGAGACGATCCGGACTCGGATTCTACCCCCGAGATTGTCGCGAGAGCTTCGTCGAAAACGTATTTCCGTGAGTGGCGAACGGGCGAGGGTGCAGGCGGGGGCGACTCGATCTGCCGAGCGGAGAGCGGAGAGCCGGAGGAAAGAAAATCGGAGATCACCGGTGCTATATTATTATTGTTATTATTATCCTTTTGAGAAAACTATCTCACGGCATGTTATTCCGTAGCGCATTCGCGATTTCGGTATTGCAACTCTCCCCCCTCCTCTCTCTCTCTCTCTCTCTCTCTCTCTCTCTCTTGATACTTCGGTAAAGTTGCATTTCCGGAGATCTCCCTCGGCGTCCGCAGACGCGGGGACCGTGACTCTTCGGGGAGTTATCCCGCTCCTCGAGTCCCGAGATTACGATTTCCCCGGGACGACACAATGCGCGTCCTGCCGCCGCCGCCGCCGCCGCCGCCGCCGCCGCTCGCAGCGCGGAGGATCGGCGGATCCGAGAATAACGCGGGAACAAAGAATGCGGTGACGACTAGAAACGTGCCCGGCCGCGCCGCGCGAGGAGAGCGGCTAGGCCAGGCCAGACCAGGCAGATATCGAACACGTGAATGAAAAAGAAGCATCAACGTGCGAGAGCGCGAGCGCGTCCTCAGTTGGCCTCGTTCGAGTGATTAATTGTGTCCAACGCCGCTCGTATCCCGACAACGCTCGAGAGGATCGGTAACGCGGCATTACGTTGCGCCGGACGCGGTACATTAATCCGCGCTTGTTCGCGTCTCGTGCAACACATGTCGCTTCGGATAAATATATCGCGGCGAATGTAATTCTCTTTTTTTCCGTGCGCGTTTCAATACTCGCGCTCGAATATCGCGGATGCAACTGCGGCTCTCTCTCTCTCTCTCTCTCTCTCCTCTCTTCTCTCTCTCTCTCTCTCTCTCTCTCTCTTCTCTCTCTCTCTCTCTCTCTCTCTCTCGTCTCTCTCTCTCTCGTCTCTCTCTCTCGTCTCTCTCTCTCTCTCTCTCTCTCTCTCTCTCTCGTCTCTCTCTCTCTCTCTCTCTCATTATTTTATTTATTCCACTTTGGATCTTTAGACTCGGCGGCTTTTTTTATTTTATTTCCGCAATTACACGCGCGATGACTTTCACCGCAGCGGGGGGAGGGCGAATATCAGTTTTCAATTGTTTCCGGCCGCAATTTGTAGCTACGCGCGCGTCCAGTTCGTACAATCGCTCCCTCAAAGGCTCATATCGAGCAAACATACTTGTTTTGATCGGCCGAACTGCAACTAAAATAAAACGCACGCACACGGGCGCGCGCGCGTGCATGCGATTGTTATATCGATCGGCTATTTGTTATTGCAAATTGCGGGTCATATGTATTGTCCGTCCACGTCGTGCCTATGGACCTTTTCATCAGGGAATAAAAGTACGCCTTTCGGAGGATATCCCGCTGACGAGGCGATTTTTCACGTTTTTCATCGGCGTTCCCGCGCCCGCGACGACGCGCCAAATCGCGGACGGAATCGCGCGCGCGTATTAATCTACGCGATCGAAATTTCGTTAGAGCCTCGTCGCCGGTGAAATCCGTTCGTCCTCGATACTTCGTAGCGAAGCTAAACTGGAGCACGTCGAGGCGAGTGACGGAGCCAAGGTAAGCCGCGATAATTGTATAACCGGCTTCCGAGAAGCGGAACGCGCTTTGCTACACGTCGATTTATATCGCCGTTTGCCGTTACTGTCGCCGCCGATCGGCATACGTGAGAGGAACAAGTGTACGCGGGTTTCGCGTCCTGTTTGCGTTCGTGGAAAGCTCCGTCGTCGTCGTCGTCGCTCGAGGAAACGTTTCCGGTAAATCAGGACGAGCGAAAAAATCGGAGACCCTCAGCGGTCTCGATGCGAGCAGCCACAGTGACAAATCTAAAATTTCGCCCTGGTGTCGGCTTATTTCCTCGGCTTCGGGAAACAAACGAAGCTGCAAACGGAGAAAGAGCCGAGCAAGCCGACGCCAAAGAAAGAGAGAGAAGGAGAGCAGAGCAGAGCAGAGCAGAGCAGAGCAGAGCAGAGCAGAGCAGAGCAGAGCGGAGCAGGGAGAGGGGGGAAGGCGGCGAGATAGAAAAACTAGCCAAATAAGCTGTCACAGAGCGAGTAACGAGGCATATAATAACCCTCGGTGACATTCGAACAAACAGCCATCTGTAGGTAATACCCCTGTGGTGAGGAACGCCCCGAAAACTACACCCCGTCAAGAAATTACAATGACAATGAGCGAAATCCGATCCGCCGCCGGGCACGCACTCTGTGTGTGCGCGCTTCTTTCTTCTCTCTTTCTCTCTCTCTCTCCCTCTCTTATTTTTCCTTCACACCTTTTCGCAGCGCACGCGAACGCACTCACGTGCTCACGTACGCGTACGCGTCCTTTCTCCGACGATTCGCCTGTGCGACCTGGTCGGCTTTTCGGCCATTGTGCGACGCGACGATCCGAAGAGAAGCGAGTAGAATTGCCGAGGGTTGCGCGCCGCGCGTTTATACGTTTGTGGGCCGCACGCGGACTCAGGGAAGTCGTTACCTCCTCGAAGTTTCCCGAACGGCAACATCCGCTGAATCGTCGTGCGTTCGTTACTTATTCGCGAGGACTCCCGACGATCCGCAGCCTTCCGCGCGGCGAGACGTCGCGACACCCGCGCGCCTCCGACTTGATCCTGCTTGTAAGGGCGAGAGACTCTGCTTACAATGTTGAGGCTGCGAGGCTGAGCTAATACGACGCCGGCTGCAATCGGACTCGCTCCCGTGAGCCGTTGGATCTAATATTCCCGTGAATACGTAACGATGAACGGAGCGTTGTCGAGTTTCCATTGTGCCGAGCGTAAATTCTGAACGGAGCGTCTTGGTCGGCGCGGAGAACGCGCGGCGGGCGAAGGGGCACCGGCGCGAATTGATGTCGTCTGGCGATTCATTTATTAAGGGCGGATTGAAATAAATTGCATTTCGTTCGCGTTTACGGTTTCTTCTAGCTCGCCGCCGCCGCCGCCGCCGCCGCCGGGAGAAAGCGAAGGAGCGCGCGCTCGCGCGGCGCCTTTGACATTCTGTCGGCTCAAATGATACGAAAATTACTGCCATATTATTCGCCGTGAATCACGCGGCATGATTTCATATTTAATTCATAAAGCGAGAGTCATTTTCAGACTCACCTCCTTCTCGCCGCGCAGGTGTAGGTCCTACGACAAACTGTGTGTAAGAGAGAGAGAGAGAGAGAGAGAGAGACCTCTCCGCTGGACCGCTGATTGGACACGATCGACTAGCTGAGAGCGTGATACTTTCGCAAGACGGCTGGCCGCGATTCAATCTTGCATTGACACGCCGACGAGAGGCGTATTCGCTCGCGGAATTGGACGTGTCGCAAGTTTCCTTATTAACCTGCCTCGATATCGCGATCCGCAACACATCCTCTTTCACAGCGGGACCCGTTGAACTCGCCGCAGATTGCGCAAACGCGGCTCGCGGCTTTCATTGACACGTCTCGCGGCTGCCACGTTGATTTTCACCGATTGCTTCGATGCCCGAGCGAGGTTCCCCCCGACCTGAATCGCGAGAGGGTTGAGTCGAACTCGGGTTCTCAATTCGGGGTGAAGAAAGATGCCGGCAAATATTAGGGATACCGGAAAATCTTTTTGTATTTTTTTCAAAGCCTTCAATTTCCATGGTTATAGTACGGGTTCTCAAATTTAATCCAAAATTAATTTAAATTCCAGATTAGTTAACAACATTTCTTTATTATGTACATCAACTTTCATTAAGATCGAGCTTACTTTATTATTTTCATACAGAGTTTTATAATAAAAACGAAAAGACTTTCCGGTACCACTAATAAATATGATTCGCCGTGTGTTCGCCGTCCTCTCTCGACTAATTAATTTCCCTCATTTTTCATTCGCTTGACTCGTTGATTTTCAAATTGCCATATTCGACGCGATTAGCCGCATTCGGCGAGTTCTACACTAGGAAAAAGAATTTAGTATCTCTAACAAAACTGTTTAGTTGAGATATTTTTTAATAACAAAACCAAATATCTATCTTGTTTTATATAACAAAATATTTAGTTGTCCCAACAATATATTCTTCTGCTTTGTTCTCTGGACCAAATGCTTTTGTTCTTAGACCTCATATATAAAAATTAAGCATCCTAGTTATTTTATCCATAAAAATTACATAATAATAACGGAATATTATTTTACATAAACTAAAAAAATAGTGCCCAATGGATACTATTTTGTCTTTCTGTGCACTAAAATTTAGATTTTATACATTAAGAAAAAATTACAGTATTTTTAACAAAATTCATACAGTCAAAGCTTTTTGGTTGCTATATAACAAAAGTACCACGTTATCCGAACAAACCGTAATCAAACAAGATATTTTTTTACAGAAACTAAACAGTTTTGTGGGGCATATTTTAACCAAATTATTTTGTTGTTACAACAAAATTTTGATTCACGCAACAATACATTTTTCTTAGTGTAGCGGCGGTCACCGGTGACCGCCGACGTGTCCATCGCGTAGCCGAGCGCTGTCCAGCGCCGAGTCGTCGTTGTTCTCGACGAGACAACGCCCGGTCGTGTGTGCGTACGAGTCTCAGCGAATGCACGCACCTGCTGAGTAATCTCGTCCGCGAGTTCTCCGGCGTTATCCGGCGCGTAATCCCATTATACCGAGAGACTAACCTCTCTCCCGAAAAGGAAGCCGGGGCTTAAACTCGCGGACGTGCGCTAACTAGCGGATAATTTAGCGCTACGCCACGCGATTCGCTCCGATAGAGAGCCGCATATGTAGGTCTCCGTAGGCGATTGCTATCTCGCGAGGCATCGATATCGCGAGAGGGACGACGCTCGCATAATAAAAGCGCACCGGAGCGTCACTTTACGGGAGAAAGAGAGAGAGAACGCACCCGCAGCTTTAAACTTATTTTCACGGAGGGTTGAAGGGAGTCCGCGCTTGCTTGCCTTTGACATGCGCGAAGAGAGAGAGAGAGAGAGAGAGAGAGAGAGAGAGAGAGAGAGAGAGAAATAAATTCTAATTAAGGGCGACAAGAGAGAGCGAGAGGGGGAGAGAGAGAGAGAGAGAGAGAGAGAGAGTCGCGCGTCGGTGCGGCTACTTTATATTTCCGGCCGCGCAGTGGCCGCTTTATATCGGGATTATACCGCTGCCCCCGCTATTCCGAGTCGGCGCACGTATTTATCGGCGTTGCGCGTCGTAACGCAGCGCGTAAATTCCGCCGCGAGATAAATTCCGAATCGAACGATCTCCGCCGAGCGAGCCGCCCCATCTGCATCGAAGACATTGTAGTGGCGGAGAGAGCGGCCCGGCTCGCTGGATTACTACGAGGCTCGCGCGGGCCCCGAAATCTCTCAGAGTATCGCGATATATCTCCTTCTCTTCGAGCACCGTTATCGCGAGATACATTTCATCTCTCGGTCGTCTCAAGCTCCCGCTTCTTCCGATTAGTAACGCACGCCGGGGCCAGGCTTTTTCTAGGAACGCGTGCGAGAAGATAACGGCTGAGCAGCTGACTCGCGTCGCGTACCTTAGCGAACTTTCTACAATAATATCGCTTTATCGGTCGCTGAAATCGTATCGACGAGGCTCGGCTGTCGCCTCGTCACAAAAAGCGACTACATCTCCACGGGGAGAGACGGAAAAGGAAAGGCGAGACGTATCAGACGTGAGGCGGTTACTCACTTTTCAACAGCGGCAGGTCGTTCATGAACCCTCCATCGTCCACGTTTGTGTTCTGAAAAAACGGAGAATAATTCGTATTAATGTTTAACAATTAATGTTTGCTAATGTTCATTTGTTTAATGTCTAACACAATGAGCCTTTGCGCGAATAACGGCCGACCCGGTCTGTTTCGTCTTCTTTTCCTCTTCTTTTCCTTTCTTCCTCGCGTTCTCGGAACGTGAGTTCGCTCGCGGTCGCTTCGATTCGCGACGCGGAGACGCTCTCGAGACTTGACGCACATTTTTTCACGCGCAGCGGCAAATGATTGGCAAATTTTCGCGCTGACGAATCCGCGGAGTGACCATGACGGCGCACTCGGCGTCGCTTTCCTCCGCGTCGCCGCGCAGCCTTGTTTCACATCCAAACGAATACTTTTCTCGCGTACACTCGCGAAAGAAGGAAAAATGCTTTCGACCGCGGCAAAGCGCGAGAGCGCGCTTCGTTTCGCAACATACCCGACTCGCGTAGTAACGGGTCGCGTCTGACATTCTATTTAAACGGACGCCCCCGGAAACTTCGCGTCTGTCTAACGCGACTGTTTCTGCGGCGCATCCAGAAGCCGCCAGCCAAGCTAAAAAGAGAGAGAGAGAGAGAGAGAGAGAGAAAAAAGAAAGAAAGCGAAAATCCCCGCATAGTCCGCATAGGCCGCGGAGAATAACGTTGAGTCCTCGTTGGGGGGTCTCGAGGTGGGCTCTGAAAAGAAGACGTCTCTGAACGTTTCGCGGTCTCCCTCTCTCGGGTGAGACAGTCGTCGCAGTCGCAGTCGCAGTCGCAGTCGCAGTCGCAGTCGCAGTCGAAAAACACACGGTGGTATGATAATAGAGAAAATATGTTGCGATTACGTACATCGTCGCTCACCTGGGGGTCGTCAACGAGGCTGCTGTGCAGAACGAGGTCGGTTTGGTCGAGGCCCGGAGGCGGTAGGAGGGCATCAGGGCGACGTACGGCGCCATACTCGACGCCCCTTCCACCTCCACCACCTCCGCCGCCGCCGCCGCCGCCCCCGCCGCCGCCGCCGCCCCCGCCGCTGCTGCGTCCGCCGTCGTATGGGAACGACGCGTGCATGTTCGTCTGAAATCAGAAGCGACGTCCTAATCAGCGTGATATCGCTGTGTGATTCTCACCTGTCGCGCGGAGGCTTCCTCCCGCGCGTTTGTACAATTATTCCGCACGACCGAAGGATCTCTCGGCGGGAAGGATAATCGGCCGGTAGTTTTGCTTCGCCACGTGCGAGCCCGAAATTGAACTTGCTGAACTCGACGCTCGAGTTAGACTCTTTTCTCTCACAATATACACTACTCAAGTCGATCACATTCTCCTCCCTGTTCGCGGAAGGCAATATATTTTCCTTTGCCTTCCTCCTTCCTCGCCCCCTTAACGTATCTTTGACGCGTCTCCGACGAAGGTCTTTGGCGTCTTGGCAGGAAAACGGAAACTGCTACTTTTTTTCCGGGCTTTCAAGCGCCACCCTTCCACCGTTATCGCTCCCGTGGTCACGTCTTGGGTGAAATTTATTCAACTTTGACGCAATCCCTCTAATATTCGCACTTGACCTCTCGCGCGTACCAGGACCAGGTGCGAACGAAAGCGCGCGGAGGTGCCCTGCGCTCGCGCCGAGGATGCTCCTCGCACGGCGGTTTCGCTGAAAATCTCTCGCGTCCGGTTGCTCGCGCGCGCACGTATCCTTATCCTACATCTAATTCGATACCCGTGGCAAACGTTAATTTAGTATCGCGGGAAGCTCCGCGGCACGCGGTGATAGGTGGTAAATAGGTAAAGGCTAGAGGTCGGTAACGAAGTAAAAGGTTGCCGTGCGCGGGAGAAAAATTGCCTCGATTACCGCTATAACGGATCCGTGACGGTCAGGAATCCTCGCCATCTCGCCAGGGGAAGAGACAGGGAGAGGGAGGGAGGGAGAGAGAGAGAGAGAGAGAGAGAGAGAGTAGAGAGATTTTGTACTGCATTTAGGATGATAATGAGGGTAGCCGCGCGCGGGCGGCCATGCGCGCTGTCATTAGCGAAGAAGCATCGTCCGCAATTAGCCGTTAGGTTAGCCGACGCGCGCGCGTATACGTTACACGCCTATTGAATATTTACCTGCTTGTTCTTTACATTAATCACAGAACGACGTGCAACACGATACTTTCCGCGTAACAATCGCTAATGACAGGAGCGAGTCGCGCGCCGCCGCTCCCTCCTGGTGATTCGACTCTTGGCAGGATGCGTGGCGTTCGCAGGCGCTCGCATATACGTATGCGAGAAACGCGAGGTGTGTAATAAATCGCGCGCGCTTTTTGTCGCGCGACGATGTTGCGCGCGTTATTCGATAGACGACGTTGACGAGCGGGTCTACCGTCTCTCGGCTAACGGAATGGCCGTTCCGCGCGCGCGTAACTCTCGCGTAACTCTCGTCAATCTTGGGAGAGATCGAACGACGATGACTGGCCGAAAAGTACGCGCTGTGTGTGTGTGTGTGTGTGTGTGTGTAACACACCGTGAGCGCCGTGGTGGTCGTTCACGATCACCAACGAAAGCGCGTCTCGTGTGTGCTCCACTAAACGGTAAAACGAAAACAACCGTGCACGCGCGCGCGCGCGCGCGGCCGGCTAAAATCATTAAGCATGCGAGAGCGAGTCCGATAAACGACTTCGATTCGGCCGATTCGGCTTGATCTCGCCTTTCTATTCCGCATCACCCGGACCGGCGAATTCTTCGCAGGACCTCGCGTTCGAAACCGCCCGGGAGCAGCCGCGATTCCGTTCGCGTCGCGACCACGGAATAGCGTTCATTTTAATGACGTTGGCGAAGAGACGGAGAGAGAGACAGAGAGAGACGGAGAGAGAGAGAGAGAGAGAGAGAGAGAGAGAGAGAGAGAGAGAGGAATTCTTGCAGAGTCGCGAATACGCGTAAGGTCCCATCGGTAGGAATTCTCTCGCTATAAAAGTCCTCTTATGTCATCGATAAAGACGAACAAGCCGACGACAACGACGACGCCGCTGTCGAGGCTTTAATGAGGCCCTCGCGCTCGCGATTACTCGGTGTTGCTCTCCGGAACGAACACGGGTACATCGTATCGAGTCGATGCGCGAGAGCTTCGTGTCGCGTTCGTCGAGCAAAATAGAAGGCGAGGCTAGGCAATCCTCTCGGAGGGTTCATAATTTTTGCGATTAAGACGAAGGACGTCGCGGTGTCCTTCTGAATCTCCTCGTCGGGGAGAGTTTCCACGCTTTTTTCTCACGGCCAGGACTGTGTTCCGCGCGAGTGCAAGAGGGAGAGACGAGGAGTCTTTGGCTGGCGCCGACTTAACGCTTCGTAGACGGGATCGATCGGCCGATCGATCACGATCGGGAGATGTTGGTCGCGCGAGCGGAGTGACGAGGGAAACGCCGAGCGCGCTCGTGAGAATTAATTCCCTCACGCAAGTCGGCCGCGCGTATGTGAACGAGGTACGAGCACGAGTATACGCCGATACGGAAAACGATAAGCGGCCGAACGATAGCGAGACCGAGCCGCGGCTCTTCCGAGAAACCGCGAACAGGGCGGATATATACTCGGAATCCTAATCGCCGCCGGCGGCGGCGGAAAAAGTGGCGATTTTATCGGGACTGCGAGTCTCGCGCTCGCAAGTCGCAAATACGGTTATATTACACGAGCCCTTGCCCATTATTGTTCCACATCCTTGCCGCGCGCCTGCCTTCGCCCGAAGAAATCGGCCGAGCGAGTTTCTCCGATTTCTTCGTTAGATTGTTCCCGCCCGTCGCCGTCGCCATCGTCGTCGCCGCGAGATCCGTCCGTCGCGATCGTTTAGATCGACGTGCGCGACGCACGCACACACGCGTGTGCTCGCGCGTAACGGAGGAGGAAAAAGTAACGAGGAAAAAGAGCTCGCGAACGGTACTAAGTTCTCCCGACGAGGGACGCTCGGCATTTCTCGCGTCAGCGCCGCTGACGTGTTTATGCCCGCTCGCTCGTTCCGCGCGTTCATTCTGCTTTCGATTCCCGCTCGTGCCCTAATTACGCCACGGTCGCTCTCAGCGATTCCCCGCCCGCTTTTTCTCCTCTCATCGCGAAGGGCCGAAGAAGCGCCCATTTCGGCCACTTCGCGAGAGGAGACATTTGCTCGCGCGCGCGCGATCTTACCGTTTCGCGAGATCGAGGCTGTCCGATCGATTCATCATCATCCCATCGCGCGAGGAACGCGGCGCGTTCGGCTTAGCAAATATGCCTAATGAGTTAGATATGATCGATAGTGGCGCTACTTCTCGCGTTCCCGCGACGGGAAATTGGTCGGCGGACGCGAAAGACGAACGGCAAAGAGAGAGAGAGAGAGAGAGAGAGGGGAGGGAAAGGGGCATTAAGGTCATGACTCGTCCGAATTCGTACTCGTGCGTGATTAGGAAGACTCGAAAATTATACGTTTTGTCGCGTGACGCCGCGACGTGGAACTCGGGACGACGCTTTCACGTTTCAAGCAGCGCGAGAGACAAGAAGGGAAGAGGGGCACGACGACGCTAATTAACGTGTCTGCCGGCAGAGAGAGAGAGAGAGAGAAAGAGAGACCGCTTTCTGAGATTATTGACGAGTCCTCGGATACGTGTATACGCATTGATAGGCGAGCAGCGCGCCATGTCGACTAATGAGATGAAATGTGATCGCCTTTCTCTCGTTAAACGCTCTCCGTTAAAATAAAATCACCTATACACCCGGCGCGCGGTAACGTCGATGCTGATTAATGACGGCGTGCGTATCTCGTGTAGCGCCTGCAACGAGACGAGACGAGACGGACGAGTGTTAATACGCGCGCATCGACATTCTCGCATCGCTTTAGCCGATATATCCCTCGTTGTGCAATTCCCCCCAACATCGTCGTCGTCGTCGTCGTCGTCGTCGTCGTCGCCGTGCGCGCACTCGTGAAACGCGTTATTTACGCGTTACTCACCCCCCGCCAGGGGTGGCGAGCCGCGGACGCTCTGGTTTTTTCAGCGCGTGTTTTTTAACCCCGTGAAACAGTTTTCCACGTGTGAGTCGGCCATTACACCGACGTGGAAACAAGAGGAAGGTATGGATATCTTTCTCGGTAGCAAGGTGTCCCGCGGTGGCCGTTTTCTTCGAGGCCCTCTCGGCCGATCCTTAAAATGTCATCCGCTTTAATATCGCGGCACCTTCGGGAGTTTAAGTACGAAACGACCGGAGACCTCTGGGGGGAGGGGGATTTACTTCCCGAATTTCTCGCAGCCAGGTCGCACTCGAGGACTCGCGAGAGAGACTGGGCGTGTTCCGATCAAGTGGAGCGAATGTGTTTCGGCCCGACGGCCGAATTTCGAATGCGAATATTTATTTTCGACTGAATTCGGACCGGATTCCGCACGAGCGGAAAGTTTACTCGAATTCCAAACGAATCTCGGCCGTGAGGCCGCCATTTTTCGCGCGGAATTTCACTCGGCGAGATTTCCATAACACAAGGCCCGCAGAAATATATCGCGCATCGCACCTCTCGCTCTTTATTCCTCGTATTTTTCCGTCGCTGCGACAAGCCGTGAGCTCACCCCAATCGGCGATCCACCCTAATCCGCCCTTGCGCCATTGGCGCGGCCTATTAAAAAACAGACGCGCTCTTTAAGCGTGCCGCGCGCGCGCGCGCGCGCGCGCGACGAAGAAGCGGCGCTAAACGCCGGCGATTTCTCGAACTCGAAGCCCTTCTGGCCGAAAAACAGCCGTCACAAACGCTGCTCTCTCGAGCATAAATGCGGGGAAGGGGCGCTCGCTCGCTCGCTCGAGGTACCGTGGGGGTTCACAATGAAGCGCGAGGGGAGGACGGCGCATCACGACGACGGTACAGCGCCGCCGCCTTCGCGTTATCCTTTTCAAGGATACGGCCATTGGGATCGACCGATCCACTCGCTTGATTATTGGCATTGTAGTCTGCTTGCGACGAAGCGCGCTCGTCTCGTCCACGTCGCGTCGAGGGTGAATCGAAAAACGAGCGGAGAGACCCGTTAAAGCAGCGTTTCCCGGAAGTTGATATCTGACGACCCTCTGATATTTTCTCACAAAAAGGGAGAGAGAGAGAGAGAGAGAGAGAGAGAGAGAGAGAAAGGAAAACGGTCTCATTGTTACATTAATCTCGATAATTATTGAAAAGCTATAAAAAGAAGCAGAGAATCCCGACGAAAATGATGAGCGTGCTAATTTATCGCCGTTGACATCCTTCTCTTCGCTCTCTTCCTTCCTTTCTTCTTCTTCTTCTTCTTTTTTTTACAATAACGCGTGCGCGCGCGTATAAATTTTCCACGTTACGTAAAACGCGTTATTTACTAATAATACAAGACGCGACATTGTTCATCCTTCAGGGATACCTCTGGCATCATCTTAGGCATCGCACTGCTTAGCATATTTGCTTCAAAGCAAACGTCCCTGGCATCCTCCCCGAGGGAATGCCAAAGGTCAGCCCGAAATTTAATAAGTAAATTACTTAACGGGGTGCGGGAGCGAGAGAGCGGAGCGTCACAGGGGGAGAGTTTATCCCGCGGATGTTGCGGCGAGTTTTGCGAAATTGTCAAATTCGCCAGAAAATGCGACTGGCGGAACGCAACGAGAGACGAGACGAGACGGAACGCGCGCACCTCCTCCGGCGGCGATCGGCGAGAGAGAGAGAGAGAGAGAGAGAGAGAGAAAGAGAGAGAGAGAGAGAGAGACAAGGAAACAGGGCGAGACTACTGTCGCGTGGCGATTGAACCGTGTTATCGATTTCACCTCGTTACTCGTTCAATTCCGCAGAGAAAGAGAGAGAAGAAAATAGGGACGAGGAAAGAAAAGAAGCGTGGAAACAAACGAGACGAAACGAAACGTTGGCGCGTGCTTACGTTATTACTTACACGTAATTATGAGCGCTCATTAATCGGACAATCTCGCGGCGCGGGATCTATAACCCTAATGGCGCGCCAGTCAAAGCGAGATAAGGTAAACGTCTCAGTATCCGACCACTTTGAAAAGAAGATATTTGCTATTTATTTTAGCAATAATGAATAAAAATAGTAATTATTGTAAAAGAACTCCAATATCCGACGATTAGTTGGAAATAAACATACCCAATTTGATACCTTTGTATTAAAATCAAAATTAATTAAATAAGTGTGCAATAGTCTGGCAAAATAATGGTCAATCGTTAGTAAATTCATTAAGAGATAGCATCTATATTTATATTATTTCCTGTTAGCACATATTGATTTTCTAATTGCGGTCAGACACCGGGACGAATTACCGATCCGAACACCGGGCTGTAATCTATTTCAACTGTCCCGTCATTGGTACACATTAATGCGCTTCATTATTTGTGTAAATATTTCATTAATAATAGATGTCGGTTTAAATAATTTTTCTCTACTCAAGGGAATCTTAAGTTTTCGAATGAATGCAAATATTTATATCAAAACTATTTCTAATATTATATATTGTATTTTTTCCGACGACCTACGCTTAAACATCCGGTTACTGGGACATTTATCTTATCATCTCGCCGCTCCGCGACGGCCACGGCGACGGTGTACCGTTAAGGTACACGCACCAGCGCCGACGACGGCGCGGAAATTTCGCCCGGCGAAATTGTCGCGCGCTTCCCGCCGCCGCGCCGCGGTGGTGCGATGCGACGAAGCTGTCGGTATTAACGATGAGACGCGGCGGATGGAGACGAGCACTCGGAAGGTGCGCGCAGACTCGACGACTGCGAGGACGAGGACGAGGACGAGGACGAGGACGACACGTAGTAGGTACCCTAAACGCCCAAGTTTCCCTAACTATGACGAACTATGCGAAAGGCGGCGGTGTGTAGTTCCGGGGAAGAGCCTGGTGGAGAGCTCGAGACGAGACTTTGTATCCCGCGAGTAAGCCCGGGAGTGTCTTGCCTCCGAGCGGATCCGAAAGTCACGTCTTACGGTGAGCAACACGAGATAAGCGTGGATCCTCGCATTCCGCGTCGTTAAGCTCTGTCGCCGTCGTCGTCGTCGTCGTCGCCGCTGGATTTCCTGCGATAAACCGCCCGCGCGCGCGCGCGCGGCTATATTATTTATTGTCGTCTATCCGTCGCAAGCGGCAAATGTTTGTTTCTGCAGTTTTATCGTCCCAACGACGACGACGACGATGACGACGACGACGATTACTTGCTTGTCTTGCGCGTAGAAATCTTGACGGATTTTCCCAGATAGATCGCAGCGTAGATAGCGGTGTTCCAATTTGTCCCGAAGTAGATTAAATGACTTCTACTCCTTCCTTGCCCTTGTTACTTATTAAAATACTTCTCATCCCTTCTGATGAAAACGGGAAGGGATTTTTATTTCTTCCTATTATTATTAGGTGTACAAATGAATAATCCAATTTTTTCAGCTACTTTCAAGGTTTATTTTAAAAGAAAGTGAATTAAATTGTTCGATCAAAGTATTCGCCGTTGCTTTCTATAACTGTAAGCCACCTTTCAGGCAGCTGATGAATTCCATCTCGGAAAAATGTTACGTCTTTGGACACGATAAAGTCGTCAAGCCATTTTCGGATCTCATCCACTGATTGGAAGTGCATGATCGCACAAGGCGTGTTGCATCGACCGGAACAAGTGATAATCGGATGGAGCAATGTCTGGTGAATACGCCGCAAGTGCTGCAAGACGTCCCAGCCAAGACTCATTATGGTGTCTTTAGTGTTGGAAGCAATGTGTGGCCTGGCGTTGTCATGCAACGATTTCACTGGACTCCTGGCTCTCCTTTGCCAGTATACGGCGTTTTCGTTCCAATTCTTGACTCAAGCAGATTAATTGACGTTGGTAGCAGTCCGCGCAGTAACTGTTTCACCCGGTTCCAACAACTCATAATAAAGCACGCCCTTGATATCCCACCAAATGCAGAGAAGAACCTTCTTTCCGAAGCGATTGGGTTTTGCGATCGATTTTGATGATTCGCCGGGATTTACCCATGACTTTCTCCGTTTCGGATTGTCATAGAGTATCCATTTCTCATCGCCCGTAACGATTTTCCACAAGAAAGCTGCTCTCGACGCTGCTTATTGAGAAGAGAAAGACACGCTGCCGCTCGTTGATTTTTGTTAGTTTCAGTGAGTTCATGCGGAACCCATTTTCCTTCTTTCTTTCCCATCTCATGTAGGCGTTTGGAAATCGTTTGCTGCGTTACTCCCAACTGTTGTGCAAGCTCTTTTTGCGTTTGTGCCGAATTCTCAGCGAGCAGTTGTTCCAAATCATCATTATCGCACTTCGGAGGGCCTCCAGGGCGTTGTTTGTCGATTAGACTGAAATTAGACCGCTTTTAAACCGCTTAAACCAAAACGCGCACACATCGTACGATACGACACCTTCGCCGAGGAAGGAACAAATCGATTCGCACGCTCTTGCAGCATCTTTTCCTTGTTGGAATTCGTAAAGAATGCAGTGTCGGATATGCACCTTATCTGTTGCCATTTTCGACTGTACTGAACTGAATACTTTTGAAGGTTATGGTTGGGCCTTTCGCCAAACTATATATTCTTTTTAATAGCTATAAGTCAACATTGCATAATCACAAAAGAGCGGGAAAATCTATTCAATTTAAAATTGATTTCATAACTGCTTAAAATAATTTCGATTATTCATTTGTACACCTAATATATAGATTCCTTTTTCCTTTTTGTGAGAAATCGGAATGGGAAGTCTGTTGGATCCCGAGTTTTCCATGCCGGCTCTCGTCAACCTCGATGGAACCGTTTACACGAGAAGGAGAGAAAGCGAAAGAGTGAGAGAGAGAGAGAGAGAGAGAGAGAGAGAGAGAGAGGAGGGAAGGGGGAGGAGAGAGGAAAAAGTCGAGTTTACCGTGATATCGCGATACTCGAATTAGATTGAAATTCCTTTTTTCTTCTCGCGATCATTCGCTTCCCGGTGTGCGGTTTATTAATTGATTAACAGCCTATCGCGGTTAAGCGCAAGGCAAGCGGTCGATTATGCGCGCGATAAACTTGTTTACAGACGTATACAAACATGACATCCTCGTGCTGCCCGCATTGCATCGCATCGCATTGCATTGCATCGCATATAATAGCGCGCGTAATTGAGCCGCTAGCGCTACGCACAATCTTTGCCCTCCTTTTTTTTTTTCTTGGCGCTGTTTGACGCTGTCGATCACCTTCCTTCGCTCCGAGCCCTGCCTGCTTTCATTGCGCAACCGACGCGGACGGTTTCTCTTTTTTCCTTTCGTTTTTCTTTCGAGGAGAATGACGTCGCGGGCAAAAGATCGTCTTCGACCGGCGAGGTGTTCGCGCGAGCTGAAGCTTTTCCGCGACGTTCCGCGACGCGATGCGCAGATTACATTAGCGGGCAGAAAATAATCACGACGTAAAACGCGACTCGCAACGACGGGCCGATTCTCGAGGCCCGCATATGCTCTTCTCTTCGTCCCTCTCGTCCCTTTCTCCTGTTCTCTCCGGACAGATGCTCTCCGCGGACAAACCGCTCTCCTCCGCTCTCGCTCCGCTCGCTCGACTTGGAGGTGTGCGAAAAATGGCCGGGCACGTCGGGCAACGCATTCGTGTCGCACACGTGTCGAATTTCGTCGAACGTATTTTCCTTCTTTCCTGCCGCACGCGTCACACGACACCTCTTCTTTCGGTCGAGCCGGGCCGTAATCCGGCATAGAAACGACGGCGGTAGCGCGCGTGTGCCGACGCGATAATTAGGGCGGTGTTCTCGTGAATACCGGGGGAGCAAGGTGGACCGCAAATACTATTGCTATAATGGTTATTAGGGCTCTAAAGCGCAGAGAGATCGCCCGACGTTTGGGTATAATGTTGCACGCCGTGAACGCCGGCGAGTCGAGCATAAAATCAATCTCGCGAGCGCTATGCGCGCTCCCCTATGTTACTAGTATTTCGGGCTCGCTCGCTCGCTCGCTCGCTCTCTCTCTCTCTCTTTCCCTCTCTCTCCCTCTCTGTCTCTCTCTCTCTCTCTCTCTCTCTCTCTCTCTCTCTCTCTCTCTCTCTCTCTCTCTCTCTCTCTCTCAGGTTCAACGAAAGAACCGTTCAGTTTCACGGGGCAGATAAACGTGGATGTACCCTGCGTTCGTTTCCTCGCTCGTGACACCCGAATTTCGATGGTAGTTTCAGTCGTCTCTCAGTTTAGTTCCCCCCTCCTCGCTCGCCGGTTTCAAGCATTCCGTCCGGACCGTCTTAGAACCGTTTTACTATCAATAAAATTGTAAAATCGCGGCTCGAATGAACGCTTCGCAATTCAAGAAGCGAGCAGCCTCCCGCTGTCGTACCTCCACCCCCTCTCTCTGTTCCTTTTTATAATCCTTGATGTCTGGCATAATCGTGCCGAATCGGTACTATCACCTTCCTCACTTTCACGTACTTGTGTTACATTCTGAAAAAATCCCCCGGCATAAACTCACTATGAGGTAGGCTCTTAGTTTCATTAGTCTCGAGGACTAATCGCTAGCTTCGGATTTTCTCGATCGTCTTTTCTTGCAGCGCAAGAATCGCGCAATTTTGCCGGCCGTTAGAACTTGTGTCAATCAACTGGGCAGCAAAATCCCAAGGGGTTGCCACCCCTTGGGGATAAAATGAATTCCACTCCACTTCGACGGGCACTCGGGCGAGATTCGCGGGTGCGCTCGCCAAGGTCGCGATATTACTCGCCTTGCTCGCCGACCGGCGTAGGGCCACGTAGGGCGCGAGAGAGAGAGAGAGAGAGAGAGAGCGAGCGAGCGAGCGAGCGGGCATTACACGCGCGGCCGACTCCGCCGCAGCGTGGCAAATGCAAATGTCGCGGGCGCGCTCGCGAGGGAGATGAACGATCGCAATCACCGATGTCACGGCGACGACTTATTGGCCGCGACTCGTCTAATAGATCGATACCACCCGTTATTACATCCAGCCCGGGACGGCGCGCGCGCTCGCACGACGGCCTACAAATAACACGCCGGGTGGCTCGCTAATGAGGTACCCGGGCCGACGCACGTGACCGGATCTCCAGGCGTTTTCCTCCTCGCCGGGAAGAGGTGCGACGTGCACCACGTCGCGGTGGCCGCCGTGATTTCCGTGTTTGCGCGCGCGCGGCTCGTCTCTCTCTCTCTCTCTCTCTCTCTCTCGTGCCGGCAGCTGAGGAAGCCGAATTTGTGGGAGAGCCGAACTGTGGCGTGCTCTCTAAATTTCTGCGAGTGAAATCGCGCTCGAGACGAGCGATCATTCATGGCGGCCGGAATACCGCCGCTCTCGGGGTAAGTAAGAGTGAATGTTTCGAATGGAAGTGGAGCCCGTGAGAGTGTGAGCGTGAGTTTCGATCAACCGCGATAGATTTGTTTCCGCCCCTCATTCTTGGAGTGAAAGTATTCGCCCGATGATTTCGAGCGAGTTCGAGTGAAGAATTCGCTAGAATTCGAGTGACCTGCTTCGCTGTCACTCGACTTTCCGAGCGGAATTCCACTCCGGCAGGTTTTGAGAGTTCACCGAGAGAGTTCACTGTAGCCTTTCATTCGTGTGAGTTCTCTTCAAGTTGCTAATAATAATAATAATAATAATAATAATAATGCACGTTCTCTAATAATACAGGAACAGACTGCCGGTTAGAGTTTGTCTCGCCAAGGAGCAAAGTAATACCTTTTTTCATGAGAATAAAAAATATTTTAACAATAAACTCCAAGCTATATACAGTGTAAATTGTAAATAATAAATTAAACCGAAACGTCGAAACATTTCTACTTCATTTCATTCTTGACGGTAGTTTTCGCTGTAAAATTTTCGCCGCCTGGCAATCTGTTGGAGCGCTCGTTGAAAACAATGCGATGGCGTCGTCTCATATCTGTATCCGAAATATTCGATCCGCTCTCACACGACCCACCACGTAAAGTCGAGTTTCGGCATATTAATGGTGCACACGCGCGCGCGTGCGTATAACTGGTCTTCTTCCCAAATTAAAAGCCAGCAGCGCTCCGAAATGATCTGACGACACCCGGATAAATTTGTTTAGCGTCGCGCCGACGGGGCACCGTGATATCCCCAGCATCGTTAACGGCGGCGATCATAGTCCTAATTAACAACACGGACTGAATATTACATGAATCGAGTTCTTGTCGCCCGAGGAATCTGGGCTTTTTACCGCGCGCGCGCGCGTTCCAATAAACGGCGCGTCCAGTCTCCATCTTGGACGCCTATCATTCACGATACGTAGATTTACGACCTTTGCGTTTTATTTAATGCGAACCTCGTACCGTATAATTCCGAGAATCCGACACCCGTAATCCCAAACGCACATTGGCGCGCCCCTCTTCCCTCCGCCGTGCCCCCTCCCCCCTACCCAGCTGCGATTATTTCCTGCCCGTCCCGCCGGCCGTCGTCGGCGAAATTCCGCCCGAACACCTATGAGAGCGCGATCTTCCTCTCGGCGGCACTTAATTCTCGGAATTCGCTTTTCGGCGCGACCACGTTTCTCCGCTCTGCGGTCCGAATTCTTTGCAGCGCACGCGATTTCTATTTAATCTCAGCCGATCCGGCGGCCCGTGCCCCGAAAGTTTCGCGTAACCCTCCAGCCGACGTTCTCAGTCAACGTACAACGCTTAGAGTCTCTCTCTCTCTCTCTCTCTCTCTCTCTCTCGACAGTTCGAAAATATCGGTACGCAAAATCGCCCCCGGAGTCCTAGGATTATTCATTGAGAGATTCGCCGACGCTCCTTGGTTCGTCCGCGTTTCCGCGGGGCGCTCGCTCGGAGCTCGGTTCACACTCACCACGTGGATGCCCTCGGCGTCTCTCCTGAGGTCGCCGCTCCTCTGGCCGGCGGTGACGGCGGCGCTCAGGTGATTGTAGTGGTGCTGGTGCAGCGTGTTGAGCGTTTGCGTGTAGGGATCGCCGACGAGGTAATCCAGGTGTTGCGGTTGGCCGAGGCTGGGGTGCTGGGGGCTGGCGGGCGCATGGTGGTGCGAGGGGAACGGGGGTGGGAAGTAAGGTGGTTGGAAGTCGGAGGCAGTCGGCAACGAGGCGCCCCCGTGGTGGGGCATACCGCCCCCGTTTCCGTTTCCCCGGTGTCCGTGGTGATGGGCGCCGGAATAGGGCGACGAGTTGCCGCCGCCCAGCGAGGAAATGCCCCCATGACCAGTCAGACGGTCCTGTTAACAAGCGAACGACCAACGCTGTTATTATCGCACGGTGTGTTATATAGACGAGCGCGATAGTTAATTATCCTCGCGCTTACTAATTATCCGAGGCGCGAGGCCTCGGGAATCGGATCGAATCGATCGGGTAGGTCGGGCGAATTACTTCCAAGATGAGAGCCAACACCAAGCATGGGTGTCCGGAACACCCCCATTGCAACGCAAAGACGGAGTCCTAAGGACGGGTGTCGAGTAGGCGGGATGTTTCTCCCGATATCCCCGACCCCGCGCGTCCTTTTTGCGACACCTGTTACTTACGCGGGAAGTAACTTTCCGGTTGCGAAGAAAAATGACTCGTTACAAGAGATGACAAACGCTACAAGCTGCTTCTGTTCAGCAAGCGCTGACGGCGGGGGGGGGGGTGGAGGAGCGGGGGAGGTGTTTACCTTCCGTCTCTCCCCCCGGTAACGGCAATTTTGCACTTTCCGGCGGACGGGAAGCGAGTCGGCTTTAAAAGAGCGACTTTTCCAACCTTCATTCCCCGTTAGATACGCGGAACTTTCGCTCGGCGGCTTTCGTTTCCGCGCGCCGGGAAGACGCGCCGCGCCGCGCCGCGCCGCGCAGTTCTTTCGCCGGCACGTTCGCTTTTCGACACGTGACTCCGCGGGACGTACGACGATTAATTTTCACATTTACCCGCGGACAACGATCCTCAAAGGACGCGCGTGAATCTCCCGTTAGACCGCGAGACAGAGACAGAGAGGGGCTTAACGAGCGAGGACGAGGAGTCCTCTCATGTTTCTGTCTTTACGGCCCGGTAAAATAGTTTGTAATATCGCGTTAACTTTTGCTACCAGAGAGAAGCGAGCCCGAGTGGAGGTTAATCAATTAGCCGCGCTTGGGACGAAAGAAGACGAATCTCCTTTCTCATTGGCGAGTCACGGCCGCGCGCACGGTCGCCTCTCTCTCTCTCTCTCTCTCTCTCTTTCTCTCTCTCTCTCTCTCTCTCTCTCTCCCTTCTCTCTCTCTCTCTCTCTCTCTCTCTTTCTCGGCAAAAGGATCCGCTTCTCACGCCGGTAATTACAGAGCGCGCGCGCGCGCGCGCGCATCGCGATCCGATCCGCGCGATAAGAGATACGTCACACGTCGCATGTGTTGCATCCGACGCGAAAGGGTTAAACGTCATGCATTAGTCAGCGAGCGAGCGGAGCGAAAATTACACGGCGCGCGCAACAGACGTACCAACGCGCGGAAATTCCCTTTATCGATCGAAAGCACGCGTGGATCGAGCGGCAGGCGCGTCTCGGAGAGAGAGCGCGTCGCTTTCGTGGAACTTTGGCCAGCACTCCCGGGATTTAATGTATTCCGAGCAGCTCGCGCGCCGTGTGTATGTGTATGTGTGTTTTAAGGACTTCAGGTAGCTCCTAGATTAATATTCCCCGTTGTACGATAACAAGGATCGAACGTTGATTATTACGGCGGCTCGGCCGAAAGGGTGGAGAGCGGGCGGAAACTATGCAAATCTCACGGTAATCGGCGCGTGCACAAACAGCTCACGGGACACACAGGTGTGTGTGTGTGTTTGTGTGTGTGTGTTTGTGTGCACTGCACGCTTCGCGGAATATAATGCGCGCAAGATGTTATACCGCTCGGGACAGTGTGATATTGCGCACCGCGGTATCGCGATCGTGTCGGCCGATAACTCGACAAACCGGCGCGTTCGATATGCGCGTTTTTCTTCCTTTCTTTTCTTCTTTTCTTTTTCTTTTTTTCGGAGAAAGTTGGATCGCGCACTACGCGCGGCCGGGAAAATTTACAGTTACGACCCGCGCGTATTTCTGCCACTTTTGCCGCGGCGGCCCCGCTCGGCTTCTGCCTCCTCGCGGATCGCGCTCGAGACGATCGAATCCGCGCGACGCCTCGGAGAAATTGGTAATTCGCGCTAGTGGAAAAAAGTGCGAGCGAAGAAGACGCCAGACAAGGGAAAGAGCTCTCGGACAGTCCCGCCCGCGCGTGGATCACTCGTCCGCCGACAAAAGAGAGAGAGAGAGAGAGAGAGAGAGAGAGAGAGAGAGAGAGAGAAACCTGGCGACTTCTCTCTTACTCTCGTTTCGGCTATAAATTCCGGTTCTCCGCAGTAATAGCTTAGATGGCTGAATCAATCGTCAATTAGCTTTATCAATACTTGATAAGACATCCGGATTAAGATGCCTCATTTATTTTCTACTCTAATTGTCATTTAACTCGTCAATATGTCCTCATTACTCGCTGCGGTCAAAGTTAGTCAGCTTATCTTTGTGTTCAGAATACACAAACTTTCCGCTTTCTATCTCCGTTTCCGTCTCTAAATGAATATCCTGATCGATTCTTTAGCTTGAATTTCGACGTCCTACGTTGACGACTTGCGCGCGCAGGAACGTCTATGAAGTTAGCCCCCCCCCATTTTGAAAATTTGAAAAACATGAGCATAGTTCTGATTGCCCCCCAAAGAGTTTTAGAGTTCTCTATATCAATAAAAAAAAAAGAGTTCCGTTGATTAAAGTAGTCAAAACACGAAGACCAGACACGAACACCAGAACTCTTAATGGAATGCCGAAATTATGAAAAAAAAATGTTTTCACCTCTAAGGGACTTGGAAAATTTAGCACTTCGAAACTTCAAACGACTGTAACTTTTTTATCTTCGATCGCAGCTCAACGATTCTTCACAATAATCGATAGAACTTTACGGGGGGCAACCAGAACTCTAAAGAAACTGACCAATTGTCGAAAAGAAAAAATTTTCTCTCAATTGTATTGTAATTGTAATACTTAAAAAATTCGGCATCTGCGATACTTTGGTGAGCTAGAACTCTTTCATTTTTGCTCGAATCGATTCAAGTCATGAGGAAAACCGATAGAACTCTTCGGGGGGCTACCAGAACTCTAAAGAAATTGACCGTTTTTCGAAAAAAAAAAAATGTTCCCCTAATTGAACTTGGAAAATTCGACATGAAAATGGGGGGCTAGCTTCGCAGACGTCTCACATGGCCTCAAATCGCGGCCCATCTCGGCGCGATCTTGTCGCGCGATCCGGCGCGACGGGAGAAGGCAGAGCCGGACGATAGATAAACGCCGTTTAATCCGGGCCGCGTAATCTCGCAGTGCGAGCTCTCGATTGCACGATATTACTCACGTAGATGGTATCGTCCCGAGTGTATCTGAATATCGGCGGAAAGGCCGCCCTTGCGGCGCGGCGCGGCGCGAGCCATTAGATCTCGCAGCGGGCCGCGATACGATCTCGAACATCTCTATAAGCCGCGAAAGGGCCAACCCCGCTAGTTTTATCGCGCGTCGCGCGATCGTTGTTGCAGCAGCCGTCGCGCTCGCTCTCTCTCTCTCTCTCTCTCTCTCTCTCTCTCTCTCTTTCTCTTTCGTAGCCGCGTATGAAAGGCGCGTGCGGCGCCGAGGAGCGCGTCGAATTCCCGACAAATTTCTTGCCGGCAACGAGCCGCGCGTTTACGAGCGAGCGTGCCACGCGCAACTCGGCCGGAGACTCGTCCTGCAGAGAATCGAATTCCTCGGGATCGCTCGAGGAATCGGCGAGAGCGGAAGCGACACGCGAGGCGAGTCTGCCTTGAAACGCGCGCGCACCTTCAGTCGGTGCTCGCCGTGGACATCGCCGCGAACTTGTTTCGCAAATCTTTGCCGAGTGACTTCTGACAAAAGGTATATTCGCGTAAGTGCATCTCTAAATTGACAGGAGAATGACCGTCGTGTGTTTCTTCGCGCGGCATCGCGATTAACAGCGGGGCTGCGATCTGGATTCAGGGCGTCTCATGGAGGAATTTTACTGGAGTGAACTACAACACTTCGAGACGTTGTCTAACAAATACCACACAGGGAGAACGATTTAGTTGAATTTAACAAATGCTTATTTGGAATAGTCCAAATAAATTTTTCGATCGATCGAACGAAGTTTCGTTTGGCGCAACAAAACTATTTTGTTGCGGCTTAGTTCCAACGAAATGTTTTCGTTGCCGTCGAACAAAATTTTGTTCGATCGATCGAAAAAATTATTTCGACTATTCCAAATAAGCACTTGTTAGATTCAACTAAATCGTTCTCTCTGTGCACGCGAGCCATTAAGAGGACACTCTTTTGTGTGAGTATAAACACGCCGGTCCTAATCTATCTATCGGAAGGACAAGTATGAGGGCTTATAGATAAGGTCTTTAATCGTCCTCGGCTTAGTTATAGCATCATAATTGTATTTTAAGTGATTCTTTCGAAAGCACCGTGGTAGCGCGTGCTCGTTGCGAAAGCAACGAGCTACGACGTGTGTCCTACACGTCACGTGTCATTTCGTCATCGAGGAATCACGCGCGCGAACGAATAAAATTGCTCGTTACATATGTAGCGCGCGCATTGACTGTAAAAGGACAGGCAGAATGGAACGAAAGTTGTGTTAACGAGTGTTTTAAATATCCAGCTGCGTGTTTGTCTTGTACTCTTTCTTAGCTTCGATCGCACACGTCGAATGTCATCGCCAAGGACAGCGCTTCTACGCCTACGACCTATCGGAGCAACTTGTGCTTTCGGGATCGTCGCCGAATCGAACGGCCTCCGATTATAATGTCGTTACGCGACAAGAAATCGTCGATGTAGCAACACGGCATGGAGAAGAGTTCAGCCTTTACCCTTCGCGCGTCTCAGTGCCGGCGGCAACTTTGAAAGAAAGCTTTGTTACAGATTGGCACCGCCATTGCAGAATTGAAATGGTAATTATACCAGAATTAAGCGCTAATTAGGTGTTAATTAAACGCTTTAATATCCGGGCCGTTCAACAAAAATTCGTGTTCGCAAATGGAGGTGCCAACTTCACATACGTATGTATGTATGTATGTATGTATGTGTGTGCGCGAGCGTGTAATATGATTGATTATAATATTACTGTACTACATTTGTATTATTTAGATTATGCACGCGGGCGTGTATGTGTGTGCGTGTTGCGCGTTTTATTGTATCATATTGTAACATCCATTCAATTTATTTTTTATATATATCGTATTATATATATATATGTATTATACATATATTGTATATGTATTGTAATATATTCGGAAAAATAAATTCAATATTTAAATATAATACACTTTACTTTATTTAAACACCCTTCTTTTTAACCTGTCCTGCAAAAAACTGTTCTGCCTCAAGAATAAAAGATTTCCGAAAATCTAAGCTTTTGGATCCACGATTTTCGCACTTTAGTATCAGGAGAACATAATCCGCAAAGAGGTATCTCGGATTTTAAGCGGGAAATTCGAAATTCCGAGATTTCTTTTCCTAGATTCTCGATTTCCGGATTAGGATTTTGATATCAGGAGAATATAATAATAAGAAAGGTAGCATAAATAAAACAAACTTGATAAACTTCACTTATTTTTATTTGTGTTTTGGTATAATACATAATACAATAATATACAATATAATATAATATAATATGCTATAATCATATAATACAATATGAATATAATTACAATGACATACAATATATAATATAAAGTATTATAATACAATACATTACGGTGCAATATGATACGATACAATGTAAAATATAATATAATATATTATAACATAATGTAATAGCGGAGGAAATTTCTTTTACCTCCAAAAGCGACTTGTTGTATTAACTCTAGCTTACTCCGTTGAGTGTAGGTCTTCTTTGTTGCTTCGTATCTTTCGAACGAGGGTAGATATCCTAACCTTGTTGGTCTTGAAAAGATACAAAAAGCACCAACTGTACATATTCCTCGGTTTGACTGTTGCTTCTTCGAGTTACGGGGTGGTCGGGGGCAGTCGTAACTGCTCGATCACAAAAATTGGGGATGCGTCGCGCAGAGCGTCCTCGACGAGCAAGAGGTCGACACGCTGGTATCGACGACGGGTGTGGCTGGTAGAGATTTCGGGAACAATCGACGAAAGTAACAGGGTCTCTCCCATAAAGACCCGAGCTTTCACACTGAGATCATAGCTGATAAGACTGAAGAAGGAGAAAGCGCGCCTCTCTCGCCACGTGTACATGACATGTGTCAGCAATTAATAACCGATCAGCTATTTCGTACGTGACGACGAAACGGGTCGGTGATCGATTAGACATAAATAAATACCAAAGATAAGTGCGCGAACGAGAGGCGCGCGCACATTTTATTCGGCGACTTTTAACAGCCATTTTATTTGGCACAAACGCCTTCGGTGTGCTTCACGACTGGGATTTTATTGCGTCGCTTATCTACTCGAGCCGCGCATGAGAGAAAATGTAATAAAATAAATATTCCGTTCTCTCTCCGCCGCGCGGAATTCTGGCGCAACCGTTCGCTTCTCGCTCGTCAAGTTTAGAAAACGACGCGTTAATCTGAAGCGCGCGTATACGATTAATCATCACGTAGCCGTGGGACAATAAAAATGTATCGGACGAGAAGAAGAGGTATATGATACATTATTACATATAAACTACGTCGAACTACATTCCACCATATACGCACCAGATACAAACGATGACGAAACGAATGAATCGCGGGCGCGCGCAAAAGGTAAGGCGCAGGCGCGAGCGAGGGAAAAGAGATTATAGCGGCGATATGCCCCGAAGAAAGAGCACGCAATAATTGCCGCTAACTTTGCATTAATATCAGTTAAAGTTTGACAGGGTGGCCATTAAACGCTGAATGGGCGCGCAATTAAAAATACGTAACTGCCGCGTGTCCGCGTGTAGTCGCCATAGCAAAGGAGCCGTAATTGCCGCATACATTTGCGCGCGCGCTTTGACCCATATTCGCGCGCGATGGTCGTCGGAGTCGAGGCGTCGCTATAGCGACACATCGGCGATTTTTCGCCGATTGGCGAAACACGTAGGCAAGCAGACACACACACACACACACACACACACACACACACGTACACACGGCGAAATGTCGCTTCATGCTGCGCGCTCACGGAGCGACGGACGAACGAACGAGAAACAGAGTCCAAGCGTCGTAAAGCGTATAAAAGGCGCGTTTACTCGAATCACACCGACTAGCACGTAGAGAAGAAACGCGTGTTCCACTTGGCGGGTGAGCCGAGAGAAGTCGGACGTCGCGCGGTCGGTTTCGCCGACTGGAACCGCGAACGTTTGTCCGACGAAGCGACGAATGAAGGAAAAACGTGCGCGCTCGGCTGGCCGGAGATATCCGGTCAACCCTCTTTCCGGCGACTTCCGCAGCGCAGCCCGGGTCCGACAGGGAGCTCGCTTCTCAGAGATAACTCTCTCTCTTTCTCTCTCTCTCTCTCGAGATCCACTCTCCCGTTGGATACGTGAGCAACGCGCATCGCGAAACTCCGCGGGGGGAAGAAGAGCCTGCCGACTCCCCCCGCGAGGTGAGCCGGCGGGACGCGGGGAGAAACGGGCGAGGGGGAGGGGTCCCGTAATCACAGTAAATCTGAGAGCATACCGCACCTCGACCTCGATGACCGTCGTCATGTCGACGTGGGGCGCGTAGCACAGCGTCAGCTTGTCGGCTGTCGGCGCCTCCGTACGCGGCGGAAACATCCCTATGCCTACTATGACCTCCAGCTTGAGCCGGCACGAGAGCGTTAAGGAAGAGCGTAAGCCGACGGCTCCGCGTCGGTGAGGTTGCCGCGGATTGCTCGCACTCGCGTGTACACACCACTTCAGGCACTAGACGCCGGCGAATCGGCGACGGCGCACATGTCACTGGGGGCCGCCGGAGTGCCAAGTGCCGTCCGGAGCTGGCGTTCTCTCGCGAGGACCGCGCACCACACCACGCACAACACGTGCGCGTCGGAGTCGAGTCGGCCTCGAGTCAGAGCCGGCTGACAGCGGGATGACAGAAATCGGGAATCGCGCGGCGGGAAGGGAAAGGGAGGACTTGCTGGCGCACGTGGTGCCGCGTGGGAATCTCGCGCTGCCGGCTCGGCTCTCTCCGAGAGCGGCCGTTTCCTCCCCGACGTCCCCGGCCCCCGGCGTCGTGTACGCGGCGGCTCAAGAACGATCAAGAAGCACCGCTGTGTGTGATCGACGAGTCAAAAGCGGCAAATGCGCGAGAGAGAGAGACGCCGCGCGGTGGTCGTCGCGACTAGTTCGAGTCTCGCGCGCGATCAGTGCGGCACCTTGTTCATCCATCACTACCGCGCGGCGCCGGGACTTCGGAGGAACATGCGACAGTCTTTTTCGCGCGGCGCGTTCCCTCTCCCTCTCCCTCTCCCTCTCTCTCCCTCTCTCTGTCTCTCTCTCTCTCTCTCTCTCTCTCTCTCTCTCTCTCTCTAGCTCTCTCCTTCCTGCTCAGACCTCTCTGGAAGACACACTCTCCCAAAGTGCGAGACGAATCTCCACACGTTCTCCGAAGCGGCCGAAGGGGACACGGGAGCGAGATGAAACGTCACGTCACATCACGAGGAACCGAGCGGGCGCGACGCCGAGTAAGGGGAAGCGCGACGTGGACGTCCCCGTGGACCTGTTTCGCGGTGTGCACTCCGAGGGATCGTCACCGTCTCATCCCGGCGATTCTCCTCGCGGCGGTCGGCAGCGGGTTCGTGAGATCGGTGGACGATTTCCCGGGTCGGACAGGCCACGAGAGGGGGGCGGAGGAGGAGGAGGAGGAGGAGGTAGAGGAGGAGGAGGAGGAGGAGGAGGAAGAAGAAAGTCCCGGGGCAACGGCGTCCGAGCGGAGCACATCGGCGATCTGCCGACGAGACCGGAGAGAACAGCTGATCGGGAGACGCGTGCTGCTGTCGCGGACTGATCGACGAGAGGCCGTCAAGGCGACGACGACGAGGCGCGTACGAAAGTGCACCCGACAACCGTATGGCCGCGAACGGACGAAACAGGAGGTGCTACGCTCTTACCGCGGAGCTGCCGCTGCTACTACCACCACCACCACCACCACCACCACCACCACCACCACCGCCTCCTCCGCGCGTACACCACCTTAGTATCCTGCCCTACCATTCGACAGGCTGAGAGAGAGAGAGAGAGAGAGAGAGAGAGACCGGGTGTCCCAGCGGCGACAGAGAAAAGACAGAGAGAAGGAGCGAGCGGGAGAGGAGAAGGCGCGCCCGAGGTGGAGCGGGAGCCCTCGTTTGTGCACGCGTACCCCGACGACGGCCGAAAATTCGCCCCGGGATACGCGCCAGCACGTGCAACTAGGACCTAGCACCGGCTGCGTGCCCCACCACGGCCGATGGACGCGATGGGACGTCCCACGATCGAGCGAATAGGAGTGATAGTCCGCGCGGTGCCGTACGACGCTCGCCGACGCTCGCCGAGTCGAGTCGCTCGCCGACGTCTGCCGGTGAGACGCGCGCGCGGCCTCGTGCGAATTCTCGCCTGTCCGTCGCCTCGCCTCACCTCGCCTCACCTCGCCTCGCCTCGCCTCACGCGGGGATGATGCCCGCGACTCTAAGGGTGGCGACCCGGGGATCGGGACTTCGCCGTTCTTCGCCGGGGGAGTGCTCCGCGGCGCAAGGCTCTCGTGCCGTGCGGGGCAACGCGAAGGCCCGAAAGAGAGAGAGAGAGAGAGAGAGAGAGAGAGAGAGAGAGAGAGAGGAGTGAGTGAATCGATCGATCGCACGCACGCATTCACACAGTCGACGATCGGCAATTTCGGGGTCCCTCTGAAGCCCCCTCCGAGCGAGATTCCACTCGAAAAGTCGAGTGACAGCGGGCTTGTTCCGTGAGTTTCCAAGCGAGACGGTGTGTCGTTAATCGCGTCGCGTTGTCGCGTTGGCGCACCGCCATGCATTCTGCAGCTGCGCAACGACGATGTAACGATAACGACGGTATCGTTAAAAGTTACTCCGACGGCAAGCCGCTCGGATGCGAGTGAGTTCCCTCCACTCTGGCTTGACTCGCACTTGGACGGAGAGTCCACCGTGCGATCTCGAGCGGCGGAGTCCCTTCGCAGTCACTTCGCTCCGATTTTCAGGAAGATCCCCGCTTCATCTCTCTCGAACGCGATCGGCCGATTCGCCACCGCTTGAATTTTACCGGCTCGGCTGCGCGAGATTCCGGCTGGATGATACCAACGCGGACTCGAGCGCTTCGAATTCGAGCGAGGACTCTGTGTCATCGCTCGACACACGCTCGCGTGAAATTCTCGGATTCCGGAGTTTCTCTTTCTTTCTTTCTTTCTTTCTTTCTTTCTTTCTTTCCTCCTTCCGCACAATGGGACTCGACGTCGACGTCGACGTCGTCACCGGCGGGGATTGTTCCGCTGCGCGTCAGCACCGCGGGGCTGACGGAGACGCGCGCTTTCGAGTTTCTCAAACTTGTCGGGGCTGTCGCTCGCGCGAGCTCGCTCCACCAACGAGATTAGCGACTTGGTGACTCGCGTTTACTTCATTTCCACGGCGCCTCATTATTCGGCGCGATGGCTCATTAAGACATCGCTTTCTCGTCTAATGGCGATCATCCGCCGCAACGAGGCGCAACGTGCTGTACAATGTATCGCGCTGCCGCGCGTCGGACTTCGCCTTGCCGTCCCTCTGTCGCTCTTCTCTCCTTCCTCCTCCCTCTTCCGCTGCCGTCCGACGAGCAGAGGTACTCTCTCGACTGCGCGAAAAACTCGAGAGACGGACGATTAACACGTTGACTGCCGTTGACGCGGCGACGGCTCGACCGGCGATTGAATATCGCCGAAAACGCGGCGAATAAGCGAATAATATTCGAGGCTCGCGTCCCTCCATTTTTATGGCCGCCGCGGCACTCTCAACGTGTCCAAGGACTACGCTCTGAATCTGAGACTGTCTTGGCTGAAGATATTTCCTTGCGCATCTCTCTCTCTCTCTCTCTCTCTCTCTCTTGGATCACTCGAGACGCGTTCAAGACGCGCGAAGAGAACTTCGGTAAATGAAAGGTTCGTTCTTCGACGTTTGCGCGTCAAAATTTCAGCTTGAATTTTGCGCTGGTCAGTTGACGTTCATCAATCGCGCCAGGTGCCGCTCGCTCTAATCGCAAAAGTGCGCAAAAGAGCTTTCCCTCTCGCTGCAATTTCGCGCTCTCCAACGCGACCTCGCGCGAGAGCCAAACGCGCGGCATCATCTTGGCGACGATCATTTTGGCGGCGCTGCTCGTTATCGCGTAAACGTCATATTTATTAACGCGCCGCGGAATTGGAGCGCGCTGTCGATGCCGCTGTTTATTAACCGGAAGATTAACGTTCGCCGGCGAACCAATTAATGAAATTACGGATGACAGCGCGCGAACGGCTTCCGAGTGCGCGCCCGAGGACGACGTCCCGGTCGACGTTGATTCATAGACGCATCCGCGCATCGCCAGGAAAACAGAGAAAAAGGATGAGAAGCAGAGAGAGAGAGAGAGAGAGAGAGAGAGAGAGAGAGAGAGAGAGAGAGAGAGAGAGAGAGAGAGAGAGAGAGAGAGAGAGAGAGAGAGGGAGAGGGAGAGAGAGACGGGAGGGGAGGAGAGGGAGAGAAAGGTGGAGGCAATGGAATAAAGAGAAAGCAAAGAAAAGGATAAGGAGAAGGCGAGAGGCTCGCAGGAGTCACTATTAATTTGCAAGGTGAAAACGGCCGCGTGAGTGCGCGTCAACGTGGAGCACAGCGTCACGGGTCGTCGCCGTCGCCGTCGTCGTCGTCGTCGTCGTCGTCGTCGACGTACGCACGTACATACATACATACATACATACACAGCGGGCGTAATTTATGCCGGTGTAAATTCTGCAGCGTAATTACGGGGCGAAGCGCCATTCACGACGCGTCGAAGTTAAACAGCCGACGAGAGCGCGCGCACCGTCGCATAAAACCCGGATGCCCCGCGCGCGCTCGTCGTGGAAAATGTCCGCGAGCGAGTCCCTCGAATTCGACGACGACGACGACGAGGACGAGGACGAGGACGAGGACGACGACGACGACGGGGACGATTCTCGCCTCGTCGTCCTCGAATCGCGACCGCGGCGGCAATGCCGAAAGGCGCACGCTGTCGTAATCTTCGACGCGAGACTCTCTCCCCACGGGGAGACACGCGAGGACGTTTTCGGTTTCCCTCCTCCCCTCCTCTCGTTCGTTTTTTCCTCTCTGTTTCTCGTCTCTCCTCTCAGCCGAGCAAGTGCGTACGAGCGAGCGGAGCAAGACTCGAGCGGGCCCGCGCGCGACTGTGACGAATGGCCCGGCGCGTCCCCCCGCGTTATTTGTTATGCGCGGGCAGCGGGCGGGAGGGAATTAGGAGGGCTGGAAGGAGCCGCTCGTCATTTCGGCGATCATGTTTTCCCCCGAGACACGCTCGAAAAAAATACGCGCCTTCGTATTCGTTGCGACGCGACGCGACGCGACGCGACTCCCGTTTCTATCTTCCTCTCTTTCTTTTTTCGTAATTGAAAGACAGAAACTCTCGACGCTTCTCTATCGACAGTTAATCATCGATCAGACGGACGGACGGACGGACGGACGGACGGTGATGGCTATTCGATCTGACGTACGCGCGCTTTCGGCCGCTCTCGATTAATCACGCGTCTCGTTTCGGCCGCTAAAAAGTCATGAATATAAATCAGTAACGAAAAGAAACAGCTCGTCGGTGCTCGCGAGAGGCGAAACGGCGAAACGGTGTAATGATGCCGACGGAACGCCGGCGACGCGCCGTGTCGAAGCGCGTCATCGGCCGTCCCGCTCGCTCTCGCTCGCTCTCAAGACACAAAGCTGTCCCGAAACCTGTTTGCCACGGTGCGAATTTCGCAGCCTCGGCTCCTCGGTTTCCTCGGTCGTATACTTTTCCAGATTTACGCACGCGCGGTAAGCCGCGTAATTGATTCGCGCGGCGTTCGAGTTACGCGTACGCCGCCGCTCTCGCTTCTCGCTGCTTGCGCGGCGGCGGCGGCTCTTCGTGGAAATTCGGCGGAGATTCCCACCTTGGTCTCTCCACTGCCAAACAGGAAACACCTTCCCGGCTGGGCTCGAGATTAAAATTCCGTTCGATTCTCAAGGCGATCGGAGAAAGTAATGTTCTCGTCTGCTTCGTCAGCCGAGCATTAGTTCGCGAGAAACTTTCCCGAGCGCGTGCGATCTCGGAAACGATTCGCGCATGTCCGCTAAACGGAAACTAACCAACTCGTCAAATTTCCTCGAGAGACTTTATCCAATTTTTACCCCCCCTGCCCTCCCTGCCCTGCCCCACCGCCAATTTCCCCGAGAACGACGCAACAGTGCGCGAATAGCGAGCCCGGAGGAGGCCGAAGGAGGAGGCTCACAAAAGACGCGGAACACGCTGACGCATCTCGTCTCGTTTTATTTCGGTAGACTGACCCACATAAAATGGTCCATTGTAAATTTACGACTCGATGTGTGTGTGTGTATGTGTGTGCACGCGCGCACGTTACACCCGGCGCTCACACGGTAGCGCCGCGCGTACGCGCGATTTTTCGCCCGAGTTTCGCCGATAACGATCGCGCCGCGGAGTTTATCCCCTGCCCCCGCACCCGCCTGTACCTGGGCGCGAACTTTCGATAATCGCTCTCTCGCTCGAGGCCTCTCTCGAGGAAATCTCTGCCGCATGGGTGTGTTCGCGCGCGGCGCGCGCGGCCCGCGCATTTCTAATCGCGCGCCCTCACCGCCCGCATGTCGAGCGGCAAAAATGCAAAAGTGCGCGCGCGAAGATTTATGTCGCCGCGATTTTTCGCGATTCCCCCTTCACGCGCTTGCCTCGCCGGCGCTTTCCTTCCTCGTGGAAAATTAATAGCGCGCCTGCGCTCATTGCACGCTCCGATCGGCGGCGGCGGTCCCGCGGAGATTCGGAGCGCACGCTCTCTCGCCGAAAGCGCGCCGCGATCATCATTCTCCGCCGCCGCCGCCGGACGTCTGCCGCGGCTCTTTCGGTAACGAGAGAGGGAGGGAGAACAATATTTTACGAGATGATATTTTGACCGAGGCGAACAATCGCACACGCGATCTCGCAGCGCGCAAGGCTCCGCTATAAATTCCACGCGGGGACGCTCCGCGGCTAATTACCGTCGGTAGCGCCGGAGTAACGTCGCGCGGCGCGCTGGAACCTCGAAAGAGAGAGAGAGAGAGAGAGAGAGAGAGAGAGAAGAGGGTCGGGATCGAAACTTCGACAACGATCGGTGCTCGCGAGGATACGCACTCATGCGTGCAAGCAGAAAGACACGCGAGAGGGATCGAAAAGGGGTAGAGAGAGAGAGAAGAGAG